>NW_027725003.1:0-316 GCF_054177405.1 Leptonychotes weddellii | reverse complement strand
GGGGTGGGGAGATGGGTTAGCCTGGTGATGGGTATTAAAGAGGGCACGTACTGCATGGAGCACTGGGTGTTATACGCAAACAATGAATCATGGAACACTACATCAAAAACTAATGATGTAATGTATGGTGATTAACATAACATAATAAAAAAAAAGGAAAGAAAAAAGAAAAAGAAAAAAAATAAAATAAAATCTTAAAAAAAAAACCTCAACAACCAAAAAAGGAATAACCCAATTAAAAAATGGGAAGAAGACATGAATCAACATTTTTCCAAAGAAGATACACAGATGGCCAACAGACACATGAAAAGATGCT
>NW_027725002.1:0-316 GCF_054177405.1 Leptonychotes weddellii | reverse complement strand
GTCAACTCTAAGAAGAGCAGAACTGAATGATGGAGAGGGACTAGGATTGCATAGCATCACTGAGCCCTGGATCAAGCTTATATCTGGAGCTTATATCTGAAGCTTACTTTCAGCACTTTTCACTTAAGGGGCCAGTAGGTTCCTTTCACTGATTTCTTAGTTACTTACAACCAGAACATCCCTTATTAGGTAGTTCAAGGAGTCTTCAATTTTTTAGTGATACTTTGTCACATTTTATGGGCCTATCACAGATTTATGAATATGGGATTAATCAAGGTCTCAGGATACATCTTTCATGAACATCGGGGTTGACTCT
>NW_027725001.1:0-316 GCF_054177405.1 Leptonychotes weddellii | reverse complement strand
GCTCCCGGGCATCACCTTCAGCGCGCGCGCGGGCACCCCCACCGGGTGGCCGGGGCCGGCGCGGGACCGGGGCGCGTGCGGACGGCCGGCGTCGCGGGAGCCCGGGGCCCAGAGCCTCGCCGCCCAGCCCGGCGATCGGCTGCAGCCGGCCCGGTGGCCGCGGGGCGGAGCCCGAGGACCGGAGACGCCCGAGCGCGGAGGGAGCGGGCGCGCCGCGTCCTCGCTCGCCTCTGCCCGTTGCCCCGGTTGCCCCGGTTGCCCCGGTTGCCGCGGAGCCGGGCTGCGGGGCTGCGGGGCTGCCGCGCTCGGGACGCGC
>NW_027725000.1:0-316 GCF_054177405.1 Leptonychotes weddellii | reverse complement strand
GGCGGCCACACGCAGCGCCCTCCGCAGCGGAGGAGGAGCGCACGCCGCGCCTGCGCCTCGGGGCGCGCGCCCCCGCGCCCCCTGCCCCCCAGCCCGCCCGTGTCGCTGGGGACCCCAGCACGCCCGCCCTTTGGGAGCCCGCTTCCGTGGCTCAGCACTTAGCATCTCGAATCCGTTGCTAGGACCGCTGGTGGTTCAACGCCATAAACTTTGGGCAAGCGCTCCACTGCCTAGCATGTGGTTGGTGGATGCTCAGTAACTTATTTTATTTTCCTGTAGCTGTACTTCTGTGCCAGACCCTAGGCTAAGCAGTTTG
>NW_027724999.1:0-316 GCF_054177405.1 Leptonychotes weddellii | reverse complement strand
CATAAAGAAGGATGGCAAGCAGCTGACGTGTCCAAGGGGCTCCAGCTTAAGAACATTAGAGAGGTAGATTTTATCAGCTCCACGAACGGAGGAGTGAAGAGCAGTCACAGAACAAAGTAGCAGCTCCCAGTCCCTCCTCTGTTTTGTCTTCTTCAGAAGTTGACACGATTCCGTTCACCTCATTCTCAGAAGGCTCACCAAACCTCACGGCCACTGCTCCGAAGCTTGGTTGGAATACACACGGACAGTTGGTCACGGGGGGCGAATTCCCGAGAAGCCATAGGAGAAGCCACGTCTGAGGAGCTGGGGGGGATGT
>NW_027724998.1:0-316 GCF_054177405.1 Leptonychotes weddellii | reverse complement strand
GGTGTTATGCACAAACAATGAATCATGGAACACTACATCTAAAACTAATGATGTAAGGTTTGGGGATTAACATAACAATAAAAATTTTTTTTTAATAAAACAAAGAAAAAAATGTCAAAAAAAAAATAAATTGGTGAATCATACTTTATTATAATAAAAAATGCTTTGTGAAAGATACTGATAAAAATGAAACAACAAAATGATAGACTGGGGGAAATATTTGGGGGAAATATCTGATAAAAGACTTATATCCAAAATATACAAATAAGTTAAAACTTAGCAATAAGAACCAGGATAACCCAGTTTGAACATGGGT
>NW_027724997.1:0-316 GCF_054177405.1 Leptonychotes weddellii | reverse complement strand
CTGATGCAAGTTTCCTGGAAGGCCATCCATATATTAATTCGAATGGGGAGAAACCTGATGTCCCGGGCATGCAGTGAGCACACAGGAGAGCTAGGGGTAGCAGATCCTGCCATCGGAGGTTAGTCCCCTGACAAAACTTAGCTAAGGTTCCCTTGAGGGTGTGATTCATTCGCTCTACTTTCCCTGAACTTTGGGGCTGGTAAGCGGTGTGGAGTCTCCAGGTGATGTTGAGAGATTTGATTGAGACCTGTACAATGTCTGCTACAAATGCAGGTCCATTGTCACTATGGATTGTTAATGGCAGGCTGAACCGGGG
>NW_027724996.1:0-316 GCF_054177405.1 Leptonychotes weddellii | reverse complement strand
CATGACCTGAGCCGAAGGCAGTCGCTTAACCAACTGAGCCACCCAGGCGCCCAAGGATTGATTATGTTTAATGGGACTTTCTGTGCCTGAGGTCCAAACACAAAGTCCTGGGGAACAAAGAGCAGGGATGCAAAGCTGCCACCATGACTCGTGAAGGGGACCTTCCTTGGGGAAGAAGATGCAGATACCCCCAGCCAGGCTGGGTCCCTCTAACACACACCCAACACAACTGCAGCTAATTTACTGTGTGTGTCGTCAACTGCCTCCACCACCAGACAGGGGCCCCACCCTGGATCTGGTCACATGGCTGGACCTG
>NW_027724995.1:0-5175 GCF_054177405.1 Leptonychotes weddellii | reverse complement strand
GGGGCGCCTGGGTGGCTCAGTTGGTTAAGCGTCTGCCTTCGGCTCAGGTCATGATCCCAGGGTCCTGGGATCGAGCCCCGCATCGGGCTCCCTGCTCCGCGGGAAGCCTGCTTCTCCCTCTTCCACTCCCCCTACTTGTGTTCCCTCTCTCGCTGTGTCTCTCTCTGTCAAATAAATAAATAAAATCTTAAAAAAAAAAAAAATGATACCTTGTTAAAAAAAAAAAAATCCAGTTTGTGTTGAGTCTTTATCATAAAAAGGACACAAATTATAAAATGAGTTTATTTCATCTTGTATGTTGTCAGTACTAAATTTATGTTACAAATGTAACTATGTTGTTGGAACTCTGTTTTTAGAGAGTATAGATTCTAGAAAACAAAAGTAGCGGTAATTTTTTTTTCTTCTCAGAAAAAAAATGTATATGATTACTTGAAATCCTTCACTTTATGTTTGATTTTTGCTGCATAATTATAGAGAGGGTAATATTTACAAGAAAATATTTAAAGGCTTTATCAGTTTTCCCAGGAATTTGGCCTAATCCTTATATAATCAAATTATTCCTTTTTGAAATAACGATTTTGTAGTCATCTTTGTGTCTTTTTTTCTCTTCCTCAATTTAATTGGTGAGTTGTGCCAGATTCTTATTTGTCAATGATTTGGCATGTAGCTGAAATGTTTGCCAACATTTTTCATCAAATTCATAAATCCTATAGTTATTAACAGGATTTCCAGTTTCATTTTGCAATCTATGTTTTTACTAGTTGGATGGTTAAGAGTTCGGCATGGAGGAAATTTTCAGTGACTTCAATTTTATAATTGTCTAGCTCATTAATTAATAATACTTTGATGACTTTTGTTTTTCTACATAGCTTCAAGTTGGCAAGAACTTAATGACCACAGATAACAAGACCACTCTGTGTATGAAGAATTTTGTGATATTTTATCTCACACACGCACGAACACACGCACACTCCTGCACTCTTTTATTTTCAAGTATACGGGCTTAGAATTTTTGAGAATTCTACCACTAACTTTTAGGAAAGAGCTGAGCGCAGTTTAGCCAGCACAAATCACATAGCTTATAGGTTTCAAATGAGAATATTTTCTATTTAGGTAGATTTAGCAGCAACAAAAAAAGGGATCAAATGTACGATGGTTTTGATGGTTTCAGCATAGTATGTCTATACACACCCTGATGGATGAAAAACTAAATACACATTTATGGCACCAACAAGCTAGGCATTTATCCAACCAGCAGAAACTCTTTTGGCCTAGGTTCTGGGGACAGAGAACTTAAAGCCCAGTGGGTTAATGACATAGTCCGTCTCTGTTACTGAAGTTTTCTCAAGATTCTTGTTAATTGATTTTCTTTTTGAAAACCGTAGAAAATGAGTGTCTACTCTAAAGAAATGAGGGTTTCAAACACCATGCAGTCCCCTCCCGCCACTGAAGAGAATTCCTCCCCTCCTTCTAGAGGAGTAAGTCTTGCTCCTAAGTCCTCATGCCTTTCTCCAGCAGTGAGGCCTCTCTCAGTTTTGACATTCCCAAGAGCCACTTTTCCAGCCTCTGTGTAAACTGTCTCAAAGCAATGTTAGAATTGAAACTTACCTCTTGATCATCAGGCCAACGTCTTCATTTGATGGATAAGGAAAGAAAGTCCCAGTGTGTTTCAGAGCTGCAGTCTTTGGCCCCACTGGTGGTACCATTGACAATGCATCTTATAAATACTTCCACAGAAAATGCCTCAGAGAAAGGATCCTGTCAAGATGTAACTGTTTTGAACAACTCTTAGCCAATACCTGGTAAATTTCCAATGACTGGGGTACTCACACTGGTTGGGGGGGAAGAGTTCTGGAGGAAGAGTTGAAAAAGAAAAGTTTCTGGGACATCAGAGGACTCCACATCCACCTAGTCCTTATGTGTTGGCTCTCAAAGATATCCTGGAGTAAGTGTCCAGAAATAAAATGTTGGAAGGTTGAACATTGTTGACTTCAACAAGCAGAAATGACTATCCTGGGCCGAGCTCTTCTAGGTAGAAGATCAGAGTGGCCCCAGTATTAGTCAGAGTTACAAGTCCCATCGGAACATGTCCTGCATTAGGCACCTACCTCTCTCATTGGACATTTGCCAACAAAAGACCAGGCCTCCCTGATCTGTGGGATCTATTCTGAGTAATACTGCAGTTTCCCATCAAAACATGTGTCCCCACAGCACTTCTCATCCCCTCCTGCACTGGGTGACCGTGGCACATCCTCTCCAAAAACTCAGATCTATGTCCCGCCCCCCCCACTCTCTTTCATATTTACTATTCTCCTTAGGAGACACGTTTCAAGAGTCGAATCCTTCCAGAAAATTCTCTGATGTGTCCCATGATGCTTTTCATTATCCCTTTACTTTTCTCTCTCTGATTTTGGGGAAATATTTTTAGGTAGATTAGATAGAAGATAGATAGATAGATGATAGATAGATAGATAGATAGATAGATAGATAGATAGATGATAGATAGATATAGAGTGAACTTTTTCTTATTTATTTTATATTCTCCACCCCCAGTTTGTACATTCGGTTTCAACACACACTCTTTGAATGACTATGATCTGCTCTGGCCCTGAATAAGCCTCTGATGTGTTATCGAGCTCCTTTCTTGCTGACAGTGCACTAGGCTTATTGCTTAAAGCCCATTCTTACCTAGGTGCTTGTGTCTTATAACTCAAAATCTCTGCTTAGGTTCAGGCATCCTTCTCCTTGTTCCTGGATTTCCTGACATCCTGGTATTTCCTGGACATTAGATTAGCTCACTGGTCCCTGTGGTGGGTCCTGACCTGCCTTGGCCTGCTAACACCCAGCCTGAGCCCGATTGCTGAGCCTGAGCTCCCCGGTTCAAGCTGATTGCCGTTGGGATGATGTTTCAGAATGATGGTCAGTGAAAATAGAGAAGTTTGTCTAACTCTGCTGGCTGACCCTCACCTGGCCTGAATTTAATTTATGTTCCATTTCCAGAGACTGGAAATCATGTTTCTTTATCATCTTTAAACCTTGGATATCTGCTACACTCTCTCTCACAGGGGATCAGTTCTGGGTTTATGTTTCCTGGAACCTGAAAGACTCTATTCCCTGAAGCAAACTGAAAAAAAATTTTTTTTCTCTGTCTGTTCTCAAAGATCACTTTAAAACCTATCTTCTATATTTTTATCTGAAATCTGTCACCTACACACACACACACACACACACACACACACACACACACACACTCCACTTTCTCTTTCACCAACCAAACCACCATTACTGCCAAATAGTTCCTAAAACAGAGTCTAGGAACTCATCAGTTCCCTTGAGCTACCTAAGTGGTTTTGATTTTCTTCCCCCGAATCCTGGGCTCCCTCCACAATAGGCAGGAAGAGAAGAGAGCAGAAAATTCTAAAGTTTTTATTGTGTGCTTCACATGGTCTGGGCCAAGCACTGCGCACATGATCTCATTAGTACACACAGAACTCTGAGAAGAAGGTGTGGCCATGTCTATTTGATAAAGTACAATTCAGAGGCTCAGAGAGCTGGAGTAACTGGCCCAAGTCACACAGCCAGTGAGACACACATCCCAGATTCGAGTGTATCTGAACCCACGGAGCCGAGTGCAGGGCTACTCCCCAAAGGAGCAGGATCCATCAGTTGTATGAGCTGAGCTTCTCTCAGAGAATGGCACATGGAGGAAAATCCCATATTCAAGACAAGGCCACCTTTGACACAGTAAACTTGGGAAGTGACTGAATAAAATGCTCACCAGTGTAAACACTTGGCTGTCAACAGGCTGAACATTCTCACAGAAAAGGATCATGTCATGTTCTTCTCTCTGTGGTACTTTGAAGAAGCTCTTATCTTCCTGTGTTTATGTTTAATCTCACAGAGTCAGTCACTCCCTTGTGGGAAGTTAAGCTGATGGTAGGGAAGCAGAGCACACCACCAATATTTCCAGTCACGATACCAATATAAAGACAGTCTTACCTTCCAAGAGGATTAAAATAAATGCCATGTCTGCCTCAGTCCAGATAGCAAGGCTGGTGTGGAAAATCTTTTTACCTGTGAGGGAGACTGAAAATGGCCCACTTAATGACCACCCCCAGCCCTGCAGACTGGCAGGAAGCAGAAGGAGAAGCTGCTCCCTGCTGAAGAAATGCGGGATTATACTGTAGAATCTTAATCATGTATCATGGCTGAAGTGGTCTTTGCCCTTGACTGATTCTTAAGAGCTCTGGGACATTGGATGAATAACTTACCCTCCCAGGAACTACACTCCTGCAGCTCAAACACAGGAAGTCTGGTACTTATTTCCCTCCTGGGCAAATGGCTGACTTACCTCGGAGGGATGAAACATTAATGATTCTTTTCTTTTTTTTTTCCCTTCTCATTTCTGATCAACACTAATGGTATTGATAGATGGACAAAATGAATCCAATACAACAGACACAGAATGCCACAAATCAACACAGAATAAGTTTGACAAAGTTCACATTCATAAGACTATGGAGAGACATGCTCTCCCACACACAGAAGGTGGGAATATATGCTTTGAGGAGGATGATTTGGCATTATGCATTAAAATTTAAAAATTCACTTATCTTTTGACTCTGCACTTCTATAATTGTATCCTATGTGACGTGTCTATGTATGCACATATATGTTCTAAGTGTCCAACAATAGGAGACTAATTTTTAAAATGTACAACATTCAAATAATGGACATTATACAGCTATTTGGGGTTTTTTTTTTTGTTTATACAGTTATTTTTATTTATTTTATTTTTTTAAGAGGTTCCACACCCAATGGGGAGGTTGAACTCATGACCCTGAGATTGAGAGTTGCATGCTCTACCAACTAAGCCAGCCAGGCGCCCCTATACAGTTATTTTTATTATTTTATTTTATTTTTTTATTTTTTTTAAAGATTTTATTTACTTATTTGAGAGAGAGAGAATGAGAGAGAGCACATGAGAGGGGGGAGGGTCAGAGGGAGAAGCAGGCTCCCTGCCAAGCAGGGAGCCCAATGCGGGACTCGATCCTGTGACTCCAAGATCATGACCTGAGCCGAAGGCAGTCGCTTAACCAACTGAGCCACCCAGGCGCCCAGATATACAGCTATTTTTAAAAGGATGGATTGAGGGCGCCTGGGTGGCTCAGTTGG
>NW_027724994.1:0-316 GCF_054177405.1 Leptonychotes weddellii | reverse complement strand
TTTTTTTTTTTTTTTAAAGATTTTATTTATTTATTTAAGACAGAGAATGAGAGACAGAGAGCATGAGAGGGAGGAGGGTCAGAGGGAGAAGCAGACTCCCTGCCGAGCAGAGAGCCCGATGCGGGACTCGATCCCGGGACTCCAGGATCATGACCTGAGCCGAAGGCAGTCGCTTAACCAACTGAGCCACCCAGGCGCCCCATTATTCAATTTCTTGATTAAAAAGTAATCTATGACTATTATAAAAAAACTATTCTGAAAATATGGAAGAGTATGAAGACAAAATAAAACATAAATATCATTTATCATTTCAACC
>NW_027724993.1:0-316 GCF_054177405.1 Leptonychotes weddellii | reverse complement strand
TTTTTTTTTT
Organism: Leptonychotes weddellii; assembly: GCF_054177405.1. Classification (NCBI taxonomy): domain Eukaryota; kingdom Metazoa; phylum Chordata; class Mammalia; order Carnivora; family Phocidae; genus Leptonychotes; species Leptonychotes weddellii. The sequence continues at coordinate 306 of NW_027724993.1, read as the reverse complement.
TTAAAGATTTTATTTATTTATTTGAGAGAGAGAGAATGAGAGACAGAGAGCACGAGAGGGAAGAGGGCAGAGGGAGAAGCAGACCCCCTGCTGAGCAGGGAGCCCGATGCGGGACTCGATCCCGGGACTCCAGGATCATGACCTGAGCCGAAGGCAGTCGCTTAACCAACTGAGCCACCCAGGCGCCCCGAAAAGTCTATTTTCACATGCTTTTGTCTGTGATTTTATTTCATAACCAAATAAGTAGCCCTAAGTCAAGATTTTCACTGTGCCAAGCTTGGATGACATGGTTTATTTTGCTCAATT
>NW_027724992.1:0-316 GCF_054177405.1 Leptonychotes weddellii | reverse complement strand
TTTTATAATTTTCATCTTTACAGTCATATTCCATCCTTTCATCATATCAACCCTTATTTTTGTAAAATATATAAGTTTTTCTTTCTTTAAAATTTTGGGAGGCACTTTCTTCTAACAGACCAATATACACCCACAATCTAGTGTGTGGCACTGATCTATGCACCAGCCTGATCATATTTGATCATATTCTGTTTTTTTTGTTTTGTTCTGTTTTTGTTTGTTTTTTTCTTTTTCTTTTTCTTTTTTCTTTCATTCCCTTTCTTTTCCCCTGGCTTCAGGTCTTTTCTGAGTTGTTTAGAGTGTATTTTCTGGGGAC
>NW_027724991.1:0-316 GCF_054177405.1 Leptonychotes weddellii | reverse complement strand
GAACCCTCCTACACTGTTGGTGGGAATGCAAGCTGGTGCAGCCACTGTGGAAAACAGTAGGAGATTTCCTCAAAAGGTTAAATATAGGACAACATTATGATCCAGCAAGTACACCAGCAGGTATTTATCCAAAGGATACAAAAATACTAATTCAAAGGGGCACATGCACCCCATTGTTCATAGCAATATTATCAACAATAGCCAAATTATGGAAGCAGCCCAAATGTCCATTGGCTGATGAATGGATAAAGCAGATGTGGTATATATATAATGGAATATTACTCAGCCATCAAAAAGGATGAATTCTTGCCATTTG
>NW_027724990.1:0-316 GCF_054177405.1 Leptonychotes weddellii | reverse complement strand
TCTGTGGACAGAAAAAGGGGGAACATTCTCATTCAGAAAGAGATCATTTCTTCCTAGGACTTTACTGTTTGTCTCCAATTCCTCCCCATTCCCTTAGCTCTGGATCTAACAAGGCAACCTCTGCCACCAGGAAGGCAACAAGGATATCCCCACACTTCTCTCTTAGCCAGAAAGTTCCCATTTCTTCCCTTAGGTCATAGGTACTTGCAATTAAGAAAAGACTTTTTTGGGGCACCTGGGTGTCTCAGTTGGTTAAGTGTCTGCCTTCAGCTCAGGATGATCTCAGGGTCCTGGGATGGAGCTCCAGCTGAGCTTG
>NW_027724989.1:0-316 GCF_054177405.1 Leptonychotes weddellii | reverse complement strand
GCTGGACCCCCTTTCCTGAGCCACTGTGAGGAGCTGGGCTTCACAAAACCCGGAAGGAGACCCCACATCGTTGCCCGCGGGCTCGCAGATGCACGACAACGGTGTGCGTCAGGAGAAAAAAGGGCATTAACAGGAGTCCCTTGTGTGTCAACTATACTTCAATTAATAAACAAAAATCCAGAGCCCGCGTCCCTTTTCCGCAGTCCAGAGTGGCCGAGACAGCGAGGCGTGAGCAGAGCGTCAGGGAGCATCATGGGGCGCATGTCTGGGACAAGGGGTGAGGGGCCACCACCCCTGCAGCCCGGGCCGGGGTGAG
>NW_027724988.1:0-316 GCF_054177405.1 Leptonychotes weddellii | reverse complement strand
CTGGCTCCAGGAACTGGTTCTGTGTGTCTATGGTTGGGAAGGTGGTTCATATAACATATTTGAAGTGCTTGGTAGAGTGCCAGATATACAAGTATTCAATAAATAATAATTTACTTCTTGGGAAACAAATGGTATTTATTTTGGGGGATATAATTGCCTCTTCAAGGTTTGGCCTGCCCCTAGCAAGGTGGAATCCGATACTAAGCACTATTTTCCCCAGGTTTTAGGGGGTAGGAAAGTAGGGGATGAGCCCTGGATCTGAGATGAATCTTGCAGTACTTGACTTCCATGGAGAATTTTGTAAATACAGAAACTT
>NW_027724987.1:0-316 GCF_054177405.1 Leptonychotes weddellii | reverse complement strand
CTTTCATTTACTTGTATTAAAAAATAAATAAATGTCCTTAATGTTACGGATTTGGCTTTGACTTCTACTTGGGCTGCAATGCCTACTTTGTGATATGGAATGCTCTTAACACAAGTATTTTCTGTCACTGCAGTTTTACTTGTTCTCTGATTGAAGAATTCATTAGTAGAGTGGTTTTCTAATTGTGTTAATTGACTGATTGACTGATTACTAAGTAACTTGTTTTTATTTGTGTACAGTTTTATGAAAATGCCTGTAATATTTATTTTACAGGAATGTGTTTTCCTTGATCTTTTCATTTTGTGTTTATCAATAT
>NW_027724986.1:0-316 GCF_054177405.1 Leptonychotes weddellii | reverse complement strand
TTAGTTTGCTGAAAATTCCACTAAAATTTTTGGAACTTATTAAAAAAAAAGAAGAGGGGCACCTAGGTGGCTTGGTCAGTAAAGTGTCCAACTCTTGGTTTTAGCTCAGGTCATGATCTTGGGATTGTGGGGATCAAGTCCCAGGTCGGGTTTTGTACTCAGTACAAAGTCTGCTTTTCTCTCTCCCTCCCCCTCTACCTCTCCTTCAGCATGCATGCGCTCTCTCTCTCTCTCAAATGAATAAATAAAATCTTTTTAAAAAATAAAAGAAATTTTTAAAAAGAAGGAAGAAAAGCTACATTTAACTTTTTTTTTT
>NW_027724985.1:0-316 GCF_054177405.1 Leptonychotes weddellii | reverse complement strand
TTTAGGAGGTCACTGTTTCGCTCAAGAGATTGTCCAAGAGAGGATGATGATGGCTTGTTCTGACATCTAACTCTTAGAGATGGAAAGAAAGTGAATGAATTCAGAAGGAAGTGTCTAAGGACAGATGCCGGTCAGGCTCACGGATGGTGTGAAATGGAGATGCCAAGAAGAGAGGAATCATGGGGCACCTGGGTGGCTCAGTCAATTAAGCGTCTGATTCTTGATTTTGGCTCAAGTCATGATCTCAGGGTCCTGGGATTGAGCCTCGCATGGGGCTCCATGCTCGGCAGGGAGTCTCCTTGGGATTCTCACTCTC
>NW_027724984.1:0-5175 GCF_054177405.1 Leptonychotes weddellii | reverse complement strand
CCCCTCTAGAACCCTTAGTTTGTTTTTCAGAGTCCATCGTCTCTCATGGTTCGTCTACCCCTCCGATTTCCCCCCCTTCATTCTTCCCCTCCTGCTACCTTCTTCTTCTTCTTCTTTTTTTTTTTCCTTAACATATATTGCATTATTTGTTCCAGAGGTACAGATCTGAGATTCAACAGTCTTGCACAATAGAAGATTTATATCTTAAAGGGACAGAGAAAAGTTTTGTAATTGCAAGCTTTCTCTAGTAACTCCTCTAAGAGGAGGTTCAGGGGCCTATTAGCCTGTTCCCATGTTTTGGCTGAAGTAAGTAAATTCTCCTGGCAGCATTGAGCTTTCTCAGGCAGGCATTTTAAGGGGAGCTCGGGGTCATCCTGGGGGCAGGGCCTTGAGTTGTTAGAAGCAAATGCTAAAGTTTGGTTAAGTCTCTTAGGGAAGGGGTTTGGACAGTCATTTGAGCAGTCCTTATAGGCTAAGGTCAAGGACTCATTGAAAAAAGTGCTCAGGGAAACCTGAGGTGGGACAAGGAGAGAGTCTTTGTCAGTATCTTAGTAAAACCTGTCTCGGAGGCAGACTTTCCTGTTGTACTCCCAAAGAGGCTAGGGAAGAGTATGCTCCTCTGGGAGCGTGTAGGGATGAATAAGATAACAGGTGTGAATAGGACTGAACAACCTGTCATCCTAGTACTCTTCCCAAGGATTTAAATTTCTTCCCTATCCAATATTTATCTTCATGTTGTATCAGAAGAGTCCTAGCCAGGAGCAGAAAAAATGGTTGTCAGACTTTTATCTCCCCCAACTTCTTGTCATTTCCCAGAAGACAAAAAGAACTTCATGGGTGATGGAGATGCCTCTAGGGAGCAGAACCTTTGGTATATTGTATCAGCCCTGTGATGTATTCCAGGATTATGGAAGGAAGTAAAGCAAAATGTCAAAACTAGCTCACAAATAAGTTGGTGCAAAATCATATATGGTGCAGGTTTATCTCAGTAATACAAAGCTTTTAATGTTCCTCTGCTTCAGCTGATGCCCTCCTGTTACCATAGCAACCACATTCCCATAATAAGCCATTCCAACTCACAGAGTGACTCAGCACTCTCCTTTCCACATGTGGGTTGACAAAGATGGAAGATACTGTTGTAGGCAGTCTGGCCAGATTTTGGGTGGTGTGTGTCCTACTAGCTGAGACCTATGTCAATCCATGAACTCTTTCTGCCAATCATACTGATTCTTTTTCTTCTCCAGCCTTTTTATTCATCTAAGAGTCTTCTGTGTTAAGTCTAGACAGACTAGCCCCAACTGTATGGTCCCAATTTTCTTCTTTTTATTTGTAGCAATGAGTAACAAAAGTAACATAAGAATATGATTTAATAAGACGAGTGCAGTTTTAAGTGTATGGCAGTCACTCATTATAATTATTTACTTTTCCATGACTAATAGAATTCCAATTATCAATAATAATGGTTCTCGTGGAAAAAATGCTTATGTTTGCAACAAGAACATATTCCTACTTTTTGGACAAACTACATTAAATTGGGAATTTGTTTGAACAAATATTAAGCTTTAAAATACTTATTTGACCCCAGTTATGGTCAAATCTGTTCTGCTGGAGTGGCTTGCTTTTCCTATAATATTAATGTAAACATTTAATTATTTTAATTAAGGTAAAAAGTTGTCATTTGTACTTTAGGAACCTGATGAAATGATTGCACAGATTCAGAGATGTAGGTGAAAGTGAATTCATCACAGGCTCTCAGAAATGTCGTTAAAAGATATAGGATTGTTTATAGCAAAAAAAATTATGAACAGCCCCAGATATTGAATATTGGATAATTTGTTAGGTAAAATATGGGAAATCTGTGCAATAGGCATAATGTAGTCTTTTTTTTTTTTTTTTTAAAGATTTTATTTATTTATTTGAGAGAGAGAGACAGAGAGAGAGAGCACATGAGAGGGGGGAGGGTCAGAGGCAGAAGCAGGCTCCCCGCCGAGCAGGGATCCCGATGCGGGACTCGATCCCAGGACTCCAGGATCATGACCTGAGCCGAAGGCAGTCGCCTAACCAACTGAGCCACCCAGGCGCCCCAGGCATAATGTAGTCTTACAATTGATGGTAACTCTATAACTTTTTTGAAATGGAAAGGTGTCACAATACATTGTTAAGTGAAAGAAGCAGTTTTCAAATTAATATGAACACTGAAATTTAGTTGTTAAAATATATATAATACACAGATACATAAATACATGCACATGCAAATGAATACTAATACATGTATTCATTGGCCTACACAAATTTCTGGTAGGATGATTTGTGATTTTGTGTGTTGTTCACTATTCTATAATTATTTTTCTCCTAAAATGCTATGGTGATTGTGTAACAACCAAAAGAAAAAGAACAAAGACCATAAAATGACAATTTGTTTTTCTCACCCATTATGTCAATAAAAGCTTGGGCAGATACACTAGCCCCTCTTCTGTTTCTGGGCCAGATCAGTCCTGTATCTAATCGTGACTAGAGGTGTGGGAACTAGATTTTGTTGGCACATGCTCACCATGATATCCCTCAGGGAATCCTATAAACAGAGGGCTCTAGGGAACACTTGAGAGATTCTTAAGGGGGAACCTCAAATTCCAAAATTCAGAGGGATACTCATTACTGGTCTCTGTTTTAGGGCTAGAATGTGCCCTGAGAAAGGAGGGAGGTTACCCTAAGGTGCAGGAAAGACTATGGTCCCATGTAAGTCCCATGCTTGGCTCTAGGACTGAACTTTGGTTTTAGTGGAAGAGTAGCTTTTAGCTGAGTAGCTTTCCCTTTCACTTGCAAGGCATCTCCTAGGTGTCCAACAGGGAGTTGTAACATGGAAAATCTCTTTGAGAGTTTCGAGCTGTAGTAGGGGCTGTGTTCCAGAAGGACTGCAGACCCTGAGAGGTGGGTCAGCTGCATTCTGACCCTGGAAGGTGAGTAGAAACCATTGTCACCCAGAGGAAATGGAGGACTTGCCATACGTGTGGGGACTTCTCTTTTCTCTTGTTTGGTTTTTATTTTAGCTGCTTTGGCCCAAAAATACGAGGTCAAATTGAAGAGTCTTAATTCCATGGATGGAGAAAGGAGTCTGTAGAGCATTCATGCCAGGATCCCCAGGGACACAGATGGAGCCAGAGTCCCCAGGGGGTGCGGATGGTGTTTGCACTCAAGGCTGAGACTTGGATTCTTGATCTTTGCGGTGGTTGGTTTGTCCTGAAGAAACAAGGTTTAATAAATAAGATCGACAATATAGCACAAGTTAGCCACAAGTGTGCCTACCTATTTTTCTATTTTCCCTATTATACTGTCAGCTTTTTAAGGTATATTTGATCACCACATCCTCCAGTCATGGTCCAAAGGTGTTTTATAGTTATTGAATGAATGAATGAATGAGGGCAACGTATGATCTATGATATTTACTGATATCTTAACTTTTTAAATCAGGCCTCATATTACTGGTACATGGCAGCACTCTTTATACCCAGTTGTTATTGCCATTTGTATTTGAGAGCAACAAGCTTTATTTTTTTGCAAAGGTAATCTTCGCTCTTGGGATTTCCATTTATTCAGCCTGGTTTGTTCTCTCTCTTTCTCTCTCCCTCCCCCCTCATATTCTGTATGTCAGAATCACCTGGGATGATGGTTGAAAAGGCAGAATCTAGGGCCCCATCATAATCTGTGAGTCTGATATCTGAGCATCTGCATGTGTTAATGCCACTGCATCTGATTTTCATGGACATTCAAGAGTGAGAGGCACCACTAGCTAATCTGTTTAGTGGTATTCAGATCACAGTGTTGTATGCTGTCAGTATGAAAATGCAGGGTATCACTTAGAAATTTTCTTGATGACAACTTTTCCTCTTCTAAACAATGTAAGATGAAATAGAGAAGTGTTAGAGAAGTAAGGTGACAGAGGTGGGTGGGTCAATAGAAACTCTGTTTCTTGTAAGGGTAACTTGATAGTGACTATACATTGCAGTTGTAATGAATTGATTTTGTTCAAAGAAGTTTTCCTGTTCCTCAGAATGTTGGCTGAGTGTTTTTTGCAGGCTTCTTGCAGTGTATAGCTTTACAAACCAGGAGAGGCATTTAGAAGGGCCAGGGGTCTTTCTAAGTATGTGAAGGCTTAAGAACTTTGAATCTCTTGGGTGGAAGTAGTTTTCAGTGAATTGTTTGTTCTTTTGATGTAAGACAGTACCAGGAACCACTGGAATCTACTATTCCTGCTTCTTGTTTTGAAGCCAGGATTTTCTCAGATTCTTGATGTGCTTTACTCATCAAGGCTTTCATTTCCAGTATGTATTTAATAAATCACTATTCATGTATCAGTTTTAAGTACAGAACACTAAAGAATGGGTATCTACAATCACAGATGCTACAAGGCTAAATTATTTTTAATTAGCTGAGTATTGTTACAGAGAATACTCTGTGATATTGCTATCTTCAAGTACAAAGCAAGCATGAAAAAGTGCATATCAAATAAAAAATAGTTGGCAGAACTATTCTGGTCCATTTCCTCTCTGCTAGAAATATGAATGGCTGTCAGACTTTTCAGCTGGGCTTGTACATTGGACGGCAATGAGGACGTTCAACCCTAAAGCCTAAAAAAACAAAAACAAATATAGATGGTGGCTTTTTTTGAAAACAATAAAATTAATGTCCTCCTAGTTAAATACAGTATAAAAAGAGCTGTTTTCAGCTTTATGTTTATATGAGTATTGAGTCACGTAGCTCTGGTCCCTGGGAATTTAAATAGGAAGTAAAGAGAATACCTGGGAGGGATGTCCTCTGTGGGCTGGTGATGGGTACTGTTTTTCTTTTTTAACCAAAGTGTAGCAAACATACAGAATGGGTAGGTAAGTGCCCATCTCAATGAACAGCTCACAAATACCCATATTTGTATTATCAACACACAGGAAAAGAAATAGAACATGACTAGCAACCTAGAAACCTCCTCTATGCTCCCTGTTAGGAACTAATCTTCAAAAGGTTAACCATTATCCTGACTTTATTTATTTATATGACAGAGAGACAGCAAGAGAGGGAACACAAGCAGGGGGAGTGGGAGAGGGAGAAGCAGGCTTCCCGCGGAGCAGGGAGCCCGATGTGGGGCTCCATCCCAGGACCCTGGGATCATGACCTGAGCCGAAG
>NW_027724983.1:0-316 GCF_054177405.1 Leptonychotes weddellii | reverse complement strand
TTCACCTGTGTCACTAGGAAGATGAAAAGAGAGAATACATGTAAAATAGTGCAGTGCCTGTAAATAATACAAGGGGACACTTTCAGCCCTGGAGGTATTCAGAGGTGAGTTTCTAATGCTTCCCCCTGCCCCCCCATTTCTAGAAATTCTATTTGTGATTTTTGTTAATCTTTCAAATTTATTTTGATAGTCTCTGTTCCGTCTTCCTTCTTTTTTCTATTTTTTTTTTAAAGATTTTATTTATTTATTTGAGAGAGAGAATGAGATAGAGAGAGCATGAGAGTGGGGAAGGTCAGGGGGAGAAGCAGACTCCCTG
>NW_027724982.1:0-316 GCF_054177405.1 Leptonychotes weddellii | reverse complement strand
GGGAAGAACCAGCTACCAGTGTGGACGTGGTGGCAGCCAGGCCAGGGGCTCTCTCTACCATAGGGTGTGGAAGGAGGCCCAAGGGAGAGGAGGCTTCTGGCTGGGAAGGGCTGCTGAGAGTGCCTCTTTCCTGAAGAAGCTGAGGCGGGGGCCTTCAGGTCAGGCTCACGCTTCGCTAAGCTGAAGGGAAGCCTGAGTAGAGATGGCTTTCACAAAGGACCCAGCAGTCTCTAGGAGAAGGCACCCAGGCAGCCAGGGCAGGATCAGGGGGAGGGAGGGAAGAGGGGGCTGGGATGTCGGGGGCTTGCAGAGACAG
>NW_027724981.1:0-316 GCF_054177405.1 Leptonychotes weddellii | reverse complement strand
TAAATGAGGGGACTCTGGTTCACTCCTGAACTGCCAGGATCCCCATGTATACTCCAGAGTGATAATTTCAACTAAAAGGAGACCGGGGGCTCCCCAGTAATAGTTGTCTAATAAGAAGTCTCATCTGAGACCTGGGTCTGGATCGGTTCTCACACTGAGACTGGCTAGAAGATACTAAGCATTGTTGATATTAAAAATGCAAAGAGAGCTAGATGCCTGACTTCGAGTTCAGAACTGTGGCCTCAGCTCCCTGGCAGGAGAGGACAGAGGACAACAGACTCCCACTGTATGAACTGGTGTAAGACAGCGGCCCGTT
>NW_027724980.1:0-316 GCF_054177405.1 Leptonychotes weddellii | reverse complement strand
TGACTTCGGATTCGTAGGGTCGGGAGTTCAAGCCCCATGTTGGGTGTTGTGCTTACTTAAAAAAAAAAAAAAAAAGCTGGGGCGCCTGGGTGGCTCAGTCGTTAAGCGCCTGCCTTTGGCTCAGGTCATGATCCCAGGGTCCTGGGATCGAGCCCCGCATCGGGCTCCCTGCTCCGCGGGAAGCCTGCTTCTCCCTCTCCCACTCCCCCTGCTGTGTTCCCTCTCTCGCTGTGTCTCTCTGTCAAATAAATAAATAAAATCTTTAAAAAAAAAAAAAAGCTAATGAACGGGCCTGAGTGCCCAGAATTTATATTTA
>NW_027724979.1:0-316 GCF_054177405.1 Leptonychotes weddellii | reverse complement strand
GTCCCTCCTTTATCCAAAGATCAGCCCCACCGTGAACCTGAGTGGGCCCTGCCGCTGGGGGCGAGCCAGAGGCTGTGGGCGGTCCGTGCTGACAGCCTGAGGAAGCTGGTGGAGCCCGGCCAGGCCCTCTCCTGTGGCCCCTCTCCCGGAGCACCTCCCAGAGGAACGCCTCCCCAGCCCTTCCCACACCTGCTGCTCAAAAAGGTGAGCAGGGCCTCCCGTCCCACCCGGGAGGCTCCCCCTCACCTGCGGGCTGTGTGTCTCGGGCCTGGCACGTCCCCTCTCTGAACCTCAGGTGTCTCCTGGGGACCCTGCG
>NW_027724978.1:0-316 GCF_054177405.1 Leptonychotes weddellii | reverse complement strand
TAATACTAATAATCTAAATTTGAGAAATTTCCAAGAGGTTCAAAGTATGTGCTATTAACCATTTTTGTAATTTCTTTCTGTTGTTTTATCAAAAAGTACATAATAATGCAGCGGGATAAGATTAAAATATGAGATAGCATGGTATATTGATGTACAGATCTAGATTCTGATCTTGTTTCACATTTCCAACCCATGTGACTTTGACCAAGTTGTTAAATTTGTTTTCGGTTTGTAGATTGGAAATAATAATGCCTTTTTATTCATGTCCTGGGCTGCAGTGATTAATTTAGCGCATTGCTTTATGCAAATGCATGAT
>NW_027724977.1:0-316 GCF_054177405.1 Leptonychotes weddellii | reverse complement strand
GGCTCCCTGCTCGGCAGGGAGCCTGCTTCTCCCTCTGACCCTTCCCCCTCTCATGTGCTCTCTGTCTCAAATAAATAAATAAAATCTTTAAAAAAAAATAGAACTGTGTTCTTTAAAAAAAAAAAAAAAAAGAGTTTAAAGGTGTCCTGAGACCACATGGTTGAGAACCACCGGTGGAGGGCATGAGAGGCTAGTTTGGTGATTTTTGTCTTTTGACACTGGGTGGCTTCGAGCAGGGGAGTCATGAGAAGGTCTCACTCCCAGCTCACAGGGTCAGTCTGACTGATGACTGGGAACAGCTTGAAGTGGGCGGCAG
>NW_027724976.1:0-316 GCF_054177405.1 Leptonychotes weddellii | reverse complement strand
TTTTTTTTTTAAAGATTTTATTTATTTATTTGAGACAGAGAATGAGAGAGACAGAGAGCACATGAGAGGGGGGAGGGTCAGAGGGAGAAGCAGGCTCCCCGCCCAGCAGGGAGCCCGATGCGGGACTCGATCCAGGGACTCCAGGATCATGACCTGAGCCGAAGGCAGTCGCCCAACCAACTGAGCCACCCAGGCACCCATGATAAGTGTATTCTTAATCTGTTTTCCCCTTCCCGCCACCCACCTCCCCTCTGGCAACCATCTGTTTCTTCCCTATAGTTAAGAGTCTGGTTTTTTGTTTGTCTCTTTTTTTCCC
>NW_027724975.1:0-316 GCF_054177405.1 Leptonychotes weddellii | reverse complement strand
TTGAATTTTCCTTGTATATGATGTCTATTGACTATCTGCATTGGAAAGTAACAAAATTAGTATATATCCAATTTCCTTTCCACTCTTTCTCTTCCTTCTCTCCCCTTCACAAACAAATGTTTACTTTATTATATATATATTTGATATTCACTTTATACAACTAAAATCATAATCTAGACTACTTGAGTTTCCAGCCTCTCATGCAGCTTTTGACACATGACTTTAACTCTCCTTACCTAATGTTTGGTCTGTTGTATTTATCTCTATTGTCAGATTGGAAAATATTTACCCTCAATTGAGCACATTCTTTTTCCTT
>NW_027724974.1:0-316 GCF_054177405.1 Leptonychotes weddellii | reverse complement strand
TTGCAGTTCCTTGTGTGACAAACGTGGCTTCCCCCAGACTTCTTCAAATCAGTGTGGTGTTTGGACCAGACACTGGATGGGAAGGCTCATTGTGGACATCTTGTTTAGTCCTGGGGGCCACCCCCTTCTTTAGCAGAAGCCTCCCTCTGTCCATAGTTGCTTGGCAGGAGGCTCCCCAGACAAAGCCCTGTTGTAGTTTTCTGCATTATTCCCAACCCCCGACCCTGGATGTCCTTCCCAGATGGATTCATGTCTGGTTTATGTTGCTTCTGGCACAGCGAGAACACTGTCGATGTTTCAGTTCCTCGCGCCTGTC
>NW_027724973.1:0-5175 GCF_054177405.1 Leptonychotes weddellii | reverse complement strand
GGATCACGAGGGCGGAATTCAAGAGATAAGCGATACCATAAGATGAAACAACATTAGAATAATTGGGATCCCAGAAGAAGAAGAAAGAGAGAGGGGGGCAGAAGCTATATTGGAGCAAATTATAGCAGAGAACTTCCCTAATTTGGGGAAGGAAACAGGCATCAAAATCCAGGAGGCACAGAGAACCCCCCTCAAAATCAATAAAAATAGGTCAACACCCCAACATCTAATAGTAAAACTTACGAGTCTCAGAGAAAATCCTGAAAGCAGCTCGGGACGAGAGATCTGTAACCTACAATGGTAGAAACATTAGATTGGCAACAGACCTATCCACAGAGACCTGGCAGGCCAGAAAGTACTGGCATGATGTATTCAGAGTACTAAATGAGAAAAATATGCAGCCAAGAAATACTATATCCAGCTAGGCTGTCATTGAAAATAGAAGGAGAGATAAAAAGCTTATATATATATATATATGTGTGTGTGTGTGTGTGTGTGTGTATACACACACACACACATCACATCTTCTTTATATATATATACACACACCACATCTTCTTTATTCATCAATCAGTGATCACTTGGGCAGCTTTCATACCTTGGCTATTGTAAATAATGCTGAAATAAACATTGGGGTGCATATCTTTTCAAATTAGTATTTTAGTTTATTTTGAATAAATACCTAGTAGTGGAATTACTGAATCATACGGTAGTTCTATTTTTATTTTTTTGAGAAACCTCCATAGTGGCTGCACCAGTCTGCATTCCCACCAACAGTGCACGAGGGTTCCTTTTTCTCCACAGCCTCAGCAACACTTGTTACTTCTTGTCTTTTTTATTCTAGCCATTCTGACAAGTGTAAGGTGCTGGTTTTTGTGGTTAGCATCCTTTCATATGTCTGTTGGCCAACTGTATGTCTTCTTTGGAAAAAAATGTTTATTTGTGTCTTCTGCCCATTTTTTAATTGGCTTATTTGTTTTTTCATATTAAGTTGTAGAAGCTCTTTCCATATTTTGGATATTAACCTCTTATTAACATATTATTTGCAAATATCTCCTACAATTCTTTAGGTTGACATTTAGTTTTGTTGATGGTTTCTTTAACTATGATATTTTCTTTCTTTAAAAAATAAGTAATCTGTGGGGCGCCTGTGTGGCTCAGCCATTAAGCGTCTGCCTTCGGCTCAGGTCATGATCCCAGGGTCCTGGGATCGAGCCCCACATCAGGCTCTCTGCTCAGCAGGAGGCCTGCTTCTCCCTCTCCCACTCCCCCTGCTTGTTTCTGCTCTCACTAACTCTCTCTCTCTGTCAAATAAGTAAAAATCTTTTTTAAAAAAATAATAATAATAATAAATAAGTAATCTGAAACAAGTAGGGTAAATGATGTCCATTGGTTGAATCTGGGTAGCAGATACACAGATTCTACTTCTTTTCTATACATTTGAAGTATTTCATAATCTTAAAAATTTGTACCAGTTGTAAAGAATAAAATCTCGGTTAGTTTTGTAATCCCTCCAGAGTGGCTGATCCCTCTTCCCTAGAGCCAAAGACTGTCCTAAAAGTTATGAGCAAGAAACAAAATCCCCCAAAAGAAGGTGCCGTGTTAGGAGTAGGAAAAGCGGAAGTCAGCAGTGTAAAGCGGAATGACAGGAGGCAGGGGGGCGCCTTCAGACCCAACTCCCAGCAGACTTGCCAATTTTCACTCAGCTCTGAGAGTTTTAGGAACATGGTCAACCCTCCTAAATATAATGGTATAAAAGCAGAAAGGGCGTCCATGCAAGGAAAACCAGAGGGGTGCACTCATGAGTTTGTTTATTGAAAGCACTGATAAAATGATGAACATGGGGGGTGTATACTTGTTACAAACTGATGAGCAAAAACACAATAGGCTCCAGAAGGATCCCTGCACTATGCCATCCTCTGAGGATGAGGAAAACATGGGGCTTGGCTCAGTCAGACTCTGAAGTCTGACACTTCTGGGGTAAATTGCTGCCCCCTCTTCCCTGGCCTCCCACACTATATTCACTCAAGTCCCTGTTCAGTGGCCCCAGCCGCAGCTCAGCAAGTCCTCACCTAGAGGGGTCACATAGGTTGTCCAAGGTCACCGGGTCAGAAAATGAAGAGCCCTGTGTTCAAATCCAGATACAGCTGATTCCAAAACCCATTTGTCTTCCACACTAAGCCTCTTTCTCCTGGCAGAGGCCCGGAGTCTGGACCGGCCAGGAGGACCCTCAGTGACACAGGGTCCTTGGGAAACAGAACCTGCCCCCCCAGATTGGGGAGCAACGTCTTGGGGGCAAATTCCCTCCAGGGGAAGCTGCTGCATAAACCCAGGCAGTCAGGAGTCACGCTCCCCCACACCAGGCTGAAAATGGTCACCATTGAGCTACAGGAGAGAAGGCAGCCAAACCTCACGGCTGCCGCCTGCAATGAGGAAGGGGGCTCGGCGCGCTGAAAGGAAATATTAACAACAAAACAGCTCTAACTTCCCAGATTTAGGAGCTGTTTAATAGCTGTGCAATTAGGCCATTTTGAATTCTCCAGATTTTTTTTGAAATAAAACCAACTGCCTCATTCCATTTTGTGGTGCTCTTATCCTCAAGCTGCCTGGAGTAGTTTTGGCAGTGTAATTATGTTTTCTGGGAAAATGTATTTTGCTGGAGGAGAAGACGTTTTCAGCCCTGTTTATGAAGCCGTCCTGCACTTCACCTCCCGAGCTCATTCTCCCACAGGGGCAACCAAAAGGGTCCCCCTCGCCTGCGGCTGGAAGCTGGCGGGGGCTGCACAGTGCGTGCCCCTCGCTGGGGGTGAGGCCTTTTGCTCTGGCAGCCAACTCAGCCTGCCTATTCTCCCCTCCTGCTTGTTCAACTCTGAAAACCACAGCTTCTCTTTTGCAAGCTCATTCCTTGCTCCTCTTTCGAGATCAGGGGCTATGTGAAGGCCTCTGGGGAGCTAAAGCAGATCTGCCTGCCTAGCCAAGGGCACAGGTCTCCCCCCAACCCAGAAGTGGGAAAACAGGCATCCTAGAAGCTGAGAAGAGGCTTTAGAGTAAGCAGCCTGATATATTTATCCTTGACAAGGACAAGATTTTCCCAGAGAGCCAGTATTCTAGTTGAAAATAGTTAAATTCTTCCATGGAACATTTTTCCTAATAAAACATAGTTTTGCAAGTTCTAGAGCAGACATTTAAGTAGACATGAACTCCCTCCCCATCTCACACCTTAGCACCACGAGAGCCTGCAGCACAGTTCAGCTGGATTTTCTCGATTCTTCTCTAGTCCCTGGTACTCAAATGTGGTCAACAGACCAGCAGTGTGGGCCCCTTCCAGGAGCTGGTTAGAAATGTACATTCTCAGGCCCAGCCCAGAGGCCAGAATCTGCATGTTAGCAAGTCCCCAGGGCAGTTAGATCAAGATGAGTGATTTTTATATCTCCCAAAGTTGAACATCCACATAGCCACATAACCACCTACCTTCAATTTACCCTCAGGGCTGACTCTCCTCTTCCACCTGCTACATTGTCTACTCCCACCGACCTCATGGAGTTGTTGCAAAGTAACTGAATTTTGTACAGTGCTCAGTTTTGAAATGAAGATTAGGAGGATACATACCAACATCTTAACAGGGATTTTCTCTGGGTGGTGAATGATTTCTCCTTTCTTATTTGATCTAAATTTTAGTTTTTAAATTTCATGCACTGAACTCTTTTCTTCTGTCACCACAATAAGAAGGATAGTTTATTTTAAAAGCAAGTAAGTGTGAACATCAACTAACAGAGCATGAGAAATGGTAAATTCCTTGTGGATGACCTGTTGCATTCAGCACCTGTGTAAACAGCTGGGCCTGGAGCCACCTGCCCAGTTTCCCCAGCTGGTAAATGGTGACCTGCTCCCAGCTCCAAGGCCTCCTGGCCTCTGGTGCACTGCTGTTCCCTGTGCGCCGGAACCCTTGAGCAGAAGCACGTCCAGGTACCTGCTTCCATCAGCACCAGCGCTGCGGTCAAGCCAGCCCCTCCATCCCTTAGAAAGACACACTTGGCCCAAGCCACAGGCTGGCAGCTGCCGCGGTGGCCCTTCCCAAAGGAGAGCTACTCAGATGTCTTCACGAGTGCATCCTGCGGGGTGTGGAGCCCAAGAGCTCACCACATTTAAGCGCAGGAGCAACTCTGAGAAGGAAAGGAACCCCCGTCCCCCAGCCTGTGTCGGAAGAGCGAGCTGGCTGGGGATGGGATGTGAGCAAAGCTGGCTGAGAAAGACTGAGCAGATTAAAAACCTCGAAAACAAACGCTGGTCTAAAGCCATGGGTCTGACAAGCATAGCTGCACATTAAATCAGCTGGGAGCTGAGAGGGGCGGAGCAAGATGGCGGAGGAGTAGGAGACCTGGATTTCGTCTCCTCTCAGGAATTCAGCTGGATAGGGATCAAACCATTCGGAACACCTACAAACTCAACAGGAGATCGAAGAAAAGAAGAGCAACAACTCTCTCATCAGAAAAGCGACCACATTCTGGAAGGTAGGACGTGCGGAGAAGTGAATCCGAGGTGATATTCGGGAGGATAGACGGCGGGGGAGGGGCCTCCGTCAGCCGCTTCTGGCAACTGATAGAACCACGGAGCACAAAATCGGAACTTTTAAAAGCCTGCTCCGCTGAGGGAGGTCACTCTGGTGGCTGTCCCGGAGGGTGGTGTGGTCTCAGGACCCTCGGGGTCACAGAAAGACCGGGGGTGCCTGAGTGCGGCAGAGCTCCCAGGTATCGGAGCGGGGAAGCCGGCTGCAGAGGCGGAGCCCAGGCGCGGGCTCTCAGCTCGGGGTTGCCATAAACCGTGATCCATGGCACAGTCGGGCCCCTGCTCCTCCAGCAGGGACCCAACAAGCGGCAGATCCGGGGAGACTCACCTTCCTCCCCTGGGGAGGAGCCGCGCGGGAGTGCACCGCAGGGATCTGCTGGGTTTGGAGACTCCACCCGGGGTCGGGTGCCAGAGAGAGAAACGCGCGGTCACAGGCCGGGTGCGCACGGAGTGCGGCGGGAGACCGGGGAGACGGGAGGGACTGACAGCTTTTCTCTGGGGGCTCACTGAGGAGCGGGGCCCTGAGTTCTCGGCTCGTCCGGGGCGGAGATTGGGAGGCCGCCATTTTCACTCTCCGCCTCCAAAGCTGTACGGAAAGCTCGCAGGGAA
>NW_027724972.1:7348-14302 GCF_054177405.1 Leptonychotes weddellii | reverse complement strand
CCATGGGTCAGAGAATGTTTTTATAAAAATTTAGTCAGTATAGTAAATCAAACCATATAAATACCATAAGTATATGTTGTCATTCCTAGGCTTGTCTTGGACCAGCATGTTATCAAATCTCACCTAAATAGAAATTACTGAGAGTCATCTGGCTGGCTCAGTTGGTGGAGCATGAGACTCTTGATCTCAGGGTCATGAGTTCAAGCCCCATGGTGGGTGTAGAGATTACTAAAAATAAAATGTTTAAAAAAAAAATTATTGAAGTACTAAAGGCACTGTGGAAACTTTTTTTTTTTTTTTTTAAGATTTTATTTATTTATTTGAGAGAGAGAGAATGAGAGAGAGCAAGTACATGAGAGGGGGGAGGGTCAGAGGGAGAAGCAGACTCCCTGCTGACAGCAGGGAGCCCGATGCGGGACTCGATCCCGGGACTCCAGGATCATGACCTGAGCCGAAGGCAGTCGCTTAACCAACTGAGCCACCCAGGCGCCCCGGCACTGTGGAAACTTTAACTGGGTCCTCTGAATCCAAGCCAAATCTTTGTGGGGCTTTCGAAAACGTAGTTTCTTTTCTTAAAAATTGTTATTAATGTTAACAAAAAATGAGTTTATTCTTATTATTTAAATGAGAATGTTTTCTAAATTTCTCAGTTTTAATTTCTAATCTGATTAAGCATTGATAGACATAACAGGAAACACTCTTTGAGATCTTCAATAATGTTTAGGAGTATTAAAATTTGGTATAGGGGCCACCTGAGTGGCTCAGTCGGTTAAGCATCTGCCTTTGGCTCAGGTCATGATGCCAGAGTCCTGGGACTGAGTCCCGCATCAGTCTCCCTGCTCCGTGGAGAGCCTGCTTCTCCCTCTCCCTCTGCCTGCCTCTCCCCCTGCTTGTGCTCTCTCTCTCTCTGTCAAATAAATAAATAAAATATTTTTTTTAAATGTGCTTGCAACAATGTGGATGGAACTAGAGAGTATTATGCTAAGCGAAATAAGTCAATCAGAGGAACACAATTATTATATGATCTCACTGATATGTGGAATTTAAGAAACAAAACCTGAGGATCATAGGGGAAGAGAGGAAAAAATAAAACAAGACGTAATCAGAGAGGGAGACAAACCATAAGAGACTCTAAGTCATAGGAAACAAACAGGGTGGCTGGAGGAGAGGTGGGTGGGGGAATGGGGTAACTGGATGACGGACATTAAGGAGGGCACGTGATGTAATGAGCACTGGGTGTTATATAAGACTGATGAATCACTGACCTCTACCTCTGAAACCAATAATACATTATATGTTAATTAATTGGATTTAAATTAAAAAAAATAAAAAATAAATTTAGTCTAGGTCTCCAAGACCAAAATATTTGAGATCATCTGCTGTATGAAACAGATATTATGGGGCGCCTGGGTGGCTCAGTCATTAAGCGTCTGCCTTCAGCTCAGGTCATGATCCCAGGGTCCTGGGACCGAGCCCCACATCTGGCTCCCTGCTCAGCGGGAAGCCTGCTTCTCCCTCTCCCACTCTCCCTGCCTGTGTTCCCTCTCTTGCTGTGTCTCTCTCTGTCAAATAAATTTTAAAGATTTTTATTTATTTATTCATGAGAGACAGAGAGAGAGGCAGAGGGAGAAGCAGGCTCCCAAGGAGCAGAGAGCCCGATGCGGGACTCGATCCCAGGACCCTGGGATCATGACCTGAGCCGAAGGCAGACGCTTAACCATCTGAGCCACCCAGGCGCCCTGTCAAATAAATTTTTAAAATCTTAAAAAAAAATAGATGTTATGCCCATTTTATGGTTAGTGTAGTGGGGCCCAAAGAAGATCAAGAAGATATCTTTTAAAAGACAAACCTAATTCTATCTCCTTTTCCTTTCTATTCAGCTCTGTGATGTAGATACTCACTTCATCCTCTGAAACGAACATATCTTACTGTATTAAGTTTGGCAGCGCAACATGTATATTCCTTATTACCTCTGTCATAAAGTTTAAACTTTTAAGAAAAATTATTGAAAACCTGGAAATAAGGCAAAGTATTACTATGTACCTTTTCAAAGTCTGGACTGGAGTATTGTCTAAGAAGCCCGAGTGGGGCTCATCTGACTCTACATCTTATTTGGCTTGTTATTTACTGTCGACAGGGCCTAGAGTCTGTAAAGTCAGATATTAACCGGGGGGGGTAAGTGGCAAATGATACTGTCAGGTAGAAAAGGTAACTCCAAAGGTTACCACGTTCTTACTCTGACGATAGAAAGCAGTGCTAGTTGCCTGTGATGTTGCAGTCTTATTCCCAAGTTCTTTTCCCCACAGACTGTATTTACTAGTGTCTTGCATTCTCCTTGGAACTGGGTTTCCTGTCCTGCTGGTTCCCTCACTAATGGGTTAAGTAAGAAGAACAAATAAGAGGCCAGTTTGCATCACACACGCGTAAGGAGGTGGTTCTGATTTGGGAAGACCAGCGTGTAGGACGGCCAGCGTGACTTCTCGAGAGAAAGCCAAGAGTTCAGTTTGCTTCTTCAGCGAATCTAGGGTGAGGCTCAGGATTCCGCACTTCTGCGAGTGCAGTAGAAACAGATGCTGGTCCGCGGACCACATCCTGGGTAGCAAGGGGGTAGGCCAGAGCATAAGTGCGTGTGGGAATGGCCAGAGCTCAAAATGGAACCCGACGGAGATGAATGTGGAATTACAACAGGCTCCTTAGGGCGCCTGGGTGGCTCGGTTGGTCAAGCATCCGCCTTCCGCTCAGGTCATGATCCTGGAGTCGCTGAATCAAGTCCCGCATCGGGCTCCCTGCTCAGTCGGGAGCCTGCTTCTCCCTCTGCCTCTGATGCTCCCCCTGGTGTGCTCGCTCTCTGTCAAATAAATAAACTTAAAAAAAAAAAAAAAGAACAGGCTCCCTAGTAAAAATCATCATTTTTTTTTTCTAACAATCTACATCAAACAAAACAATTCCTAAGCAGGTAGTTCACTCATTTGAGGTACTATATGCACTCACTGAATTCCAGTATAATCACAGACATGAGACTAAGCCTGGTAAGGAATTTCCTGAAAACTGTCCTCTAACTGTTCTCCCTTAGCTCTAGATTTAGGTGAGCCAAGCTGTATTTGGTGGTGTCTACTGCCATCTAGTGGTATTGAATTGACATAACTAGTGCCTCATAGAGGAGTTTTCAACATGCTCCCACTTTATCCTCACAATAACCTATGAGGTAGATATTGTTATTCCAATTTGTTTAAACTTTTTTTTAAAAGATTTTATTTATTTATTTGGCAGAGAGAGAGAGACAGTGAGAGAGAGAGCACAAGTAGGGGGAGTGGGAGAGGGAGAAGCAGGCTTCCCATGCAGCAGGGAGCCCGACATGAGGCTCAATCCCAGGACCCTGGGATCATGACCTGAGCTGAAGGCACACCCTTAACAACTGAACCACCCAGGCACCCCTAAATTTTTTAAATTAATATTGAGCTTACTGTGAGCCAGGCACTATACATGAATGATCTTATTTATTCCCCATGTTGTTTTTTTTTTTTTTTTTTTTTAAGATTGTATTTATTTCAGAGAGAGAGAAAGCATGCACGGGGAGCACGAGCAAGGAGGGGGCAGAGGCAGAGGGAGAAAAAGACTCTCTGCTAAGCAGGGAGCCCGATACATGGTTCCATCTCAGGAACCTGGGATCATGACCTGAGCCGAAGGCAGACGCTTAAGGTGACTGAGCCACCCAGGCACCCCTATTCCCATTAAAAAAAAAAAAAATTCAATGGAGTAAATGTGAAGATGTAATTGGCTTTTTAAGTGAGCCACGATCCAGCTGCATCCCATCTAGCAAGAAGAGGGAAGCCCTGAGGAGTTGTACAAAATGGAAAAGGGATTGTCCCGGGGAAGGTCACCTTCCCTTAAGGGGAAGGGCAAAGGTCTTACCATGAAGATTGCCTTATCTTCCCTTGCAGAAGCAGGTGGAGGACAGAAAGGGTCCATGTGACAGGTTACCGTGTGGGGGCTGATCAGAAAAGTCCTGACAGACCAGTTAGGGCCACGTTTCTGGGGGAGGTTGAAACTGCAATTAAATCAGGTAGTAAGCCCCAGTTTGGTGACTTGGCCTGGCAAAAGTGACTCAACTTTGGGCCTGTGGTTTTCTTTTTTAACACCCATAACAATCTTATTTGATACTATTACCTGTGTTATTATTCCCATTGACAGATGAAGAAGCTGAGGCTTAGTGAGTGTAAGAAACATGCCCACACTCCAATAGCTACTAAGTGGAAATACCAGGATTCAAACCCAGAGGATGCACACGTCACCAACACGAACCATCATCATCACTTTCTTCTTCATCATCATCACAAAACATGGTGATTATGTGCCAGGCATTTTCCTAAACCCTTTACAGGCATTATATAATTTAATCCTTACAATTCTTATGAGTTAAGTATAATTATTATTCCCATTTTTCTAGATAAGGAAATCAAGGCACAGAGGAGTTAAGCAAGTTATCCAGTCATCAGTAGTGAAAAGCATAGCCAGAATTGGAGCTTAGGGAATTTATTTTATTTTTTTAAAGATTTTATTTCCAAGCAATCTCTACACCCAAAGTGGGGCTCGAACTCACAACCCCGAGCTCAAGAGTCGAATACTCTTCTTCTGACTGAGCCAGCCAGATGCCCCAGGAATTTCTTTATTTTAATATTTTACTTAAAGTTAAAATTTGCTTCTCTGACATCTGTGAAAGGAATCTTTTATCCCCCATTTCTTTGTTTTTTCAGGTTTATTGAGATATAATCGATGCATAACATTGTGTAAGTTTAAGGCATACAATGTGATGACTTGATACATATATATTGAGAAATGATTACTGCAATGAAGTTAGTTAACACATCCATCGCCTCACATAACTACAATTTTTTTTGTGTGGTGAGAACATTTAAGAACTACTCTTAGCAGGTGCCTGGGTGGCTCAGTCGTTGAGTGTCTGCCTTCAGTTCAGGTCATGGTCCCAGGGTCCTGGGATCGAGCCCCGCATCGGGCTCCCTGCTCGGCTGGAAGCCTGCTTCTCCTTCCCCCTCTGCCCCTGCTTGTGTTCCTGCTCTTGCTATCTCTCTCTCTCTGTCAAATAAATGAATAAAATCTTAAAAAAAAAAAAAAAAAAGAACAACTCTTAGCAACTTTCTTGTATATATTTTTTAAAGATTTATTTATCTATTTGAGAAAGAGAGCGCACGAGCAGGAGGGGCAGAGGGAGAGAGAATCTCAAGCAGACTCTGTTGATGAATGTGGAGCCCAATGTGAGGCTCCATCTCACAACCCTGAGATCAGGACCTGAGCCAAAACCAAGGGTCGGCCACTTAACCAACTATGCCACCCAGACGCCCCACAACTTTCTAGTATTTTAACATAGTATCGTTAATTATAGTCACCATGCTGAATATTAGATCCCCACAACTTGTTTATAACTACAAGTTTGTACTCTGACGGTTGTCCCCTTTCCTCCACATCAGAGCCCCTGGCAACCACTATTCTAGTCTCTGTTTCTATGAGTTTGGCTTTTTTTAGATTCCACATATAAGTGAGATCTTACAGTACTTGTCCATTCTCTGTCTGAACTATGTCACTTAACATAATGCCCTCAAGGGAGTTTTATTCCAGAGCCCATTCTCTTAACCAGTAAACAATTTAAGAAATAAAGGTAATTCAGTTCTCCTTGTTACAAAATTAATGCATATTTAGAAAAGCAGAAAGAAAAAAATCACTCAAAATTCTATCTCTCAAACACAACCACAGTTAACATTTAGTGTCTCTCTCCTAGCCATAACTCTAAGCTACTTCGTTTTAAATATGGGTGTGATCATACTATAAGAACTATTTTGTGTTCTGTTTCTTTTATTTAACATCATAATATAGGCATTTCCAATATCCCCAAACTCTTCATAATTGTTATTGTTAATGACTCCTTTATTATTGTTATAATTGGTAGTGCCTACTATGGGTCAGGTACTAGTATAAGGAATTTCTATGTATTTAATCTTCACAAAAACTCCATAGTACATAGACTATTATAAGCTCTATTTTAGATGAGGAAGCAGGCACAGCTGGGAAGTGACATACCTAGGATTTGAACCTAGGAAGTCTGGCTTCAGAGTCTGCCATCATATAACTTTGGAAAGCAAGGATTTAAAATTGTTTAAATTTTGATACGTTAACTAACTAGAATTTAAATAGAAACTTAAAAA
Source organism: Leptonychotes weddellii (assembly GCF_054177405.1). Classification (NCBI taxonomy): domain Eukaryota; kingdom Metazoa; phylum Chordata; class Mammalia; order Carnivora; family Phocidae; genus Leptonychotes; species Leptonychotes weddellii. Next base: position 8,084 of record NW_027724972.1, on the reverse strand, counting down.
AATAAATTGTTTACATTTTGAATCAGCCACTGAGAACCACATGAAAAAGCACTAAAACAATCTTTTAATAACCATTTAATTTTTTAACAACCTTTTGCAAAGAATAATGATAATTAACGGGACGCCTGGGTGGCTCAGTCGGTTAAGCGTCTGCCTTCAGCTCAGGTCATGATCCCAGGGTCCTGGGATCGAGTCCCACATCGGGCTCCCTGCTCTTTGGGGAGCCTGCTTCTCCCTCTGCCTTTGCCTCTCTCTCTCTCATGAATAAATAAATAAAATCTTTAAAAAAAAAGAATAATGATAATTAACATGTTGTTAATCAAGGAGGCAAACCTGGCATATAATTAGATAAAGCTCCAAAAACAGAGAAAAGTATTAATAGTCACCATTTATCAAGTGCTATGTACTTTTTTTTTTAAGATTTTATATATTCATGGGGTGCCTGGGTGGCTCAGTCGTTAAGCGTCTGCCTTCGGCTCAGGTCATGATCGCAGGGTCCTGGGATCGAGCCCCACATTGGGCTTCTTGCTTGGCGGAGAGCCTGCTTCTCCCTCTCCCTCTGCCTGCCTGCCACTCCCCCTGCTTATGCTCTCTCTCTCACTATCTTTGTCTCTGTGTCAAATAAAAATAAATAAAATAGGGGCGCCTGGGTGGCTCAGTTGGTTAAGCGACTGCCTTCGGCTCAGGTCATGATCCTGGAGTCCCTGGATCGAGTCCCGCATCGGGCTCCCTGCTC
>NW_027724972.1:0-7248 GCF_054177405.1 Leptonychotes weddellii | reverse complement strand
CTCTACAGCTACATTGTCTAATACTGTAGCCGTTAGTCATGTGGCTATTGAGTACTTAAAATATGGTGGGGTGAATCCATGTGTGCTGTAAATGTAAAATAGTCACTGAATTTCAAAAACTACAAAAGAAGCAGCATAAAATACTGCAATAATTTTTGTATGTGTTACACGTTGAAGTTATAACAGTGTGGATATAGTGAGTTAAATGTATGATTACAATTGATTTCACTTGTTTCTCTTCACTTTTTTTAAAGATTTATTTATTTATTTTGGCGGGGAAGGGCAGAGGGTGAGAAAGAGTCCCAAGCAGACTCCATGCTGAGCGCAGAGCCCGACATGGGGCTCTGTCCCATGACCCCGAGCCCCAACTAAGATTCGGATGCTTAACCAACTGTGCCACCCAGGTGCCCCTTCTTCTCTCCACCTTTTTAAGTGTCGTTACTAGACATATTACACATGTGGGGGGCACATGTGGGGGGCGATGGCCTTCGGCTCAGGTCATGATCCTAGAGTCCCGGGATCAGTCACCATCGGGCTCTCTGCTCAGCAGGGAGTCTGCTTCTCCCTCTGACCCTCCCCTCTGCCATGTGTTCTCTCTCTCATTCTCTCTCTCTCAAATAAATAAAATCTTTAAAAAATAAATAAATAAATTACACATGTGGCCCTCCATTATATTTCTATTGGCCAGTGCTGCTAGAGACCAGCAATCCTTCAGCTTTCACGTGCAGATGAGTCACTTGGTAAAAATGCAGATTCTGATGCAGGAAGGCCAAGGTAGGAGCGAAGATTCTGCATTTCTCCCAAGCTCTCAGCGATGCCAATGTTGGAGGTCGAGGTGGAGCACATTTGGGAGCAATGTTCTAGATGGGAGGGAGCGGGGGAGGGGGAGATCAGCATTAGACTCCTTGGCAGCACCTGTGTTCATGAGGCAGGGGATCAAAATTAAGAGACTCTGAAGTGGAGGAGGCAAGAAGTGGCCTGATGGGGTCCCGGGAGAACCGGAAGTGCATGCCGTCAGGGCGGCCACGGTGGAGTCACGCCCAGGTGAAACTGTCAACAGCCGCACATGCTAAGAGACCAAACAGGGGCCAACGGGTTTCTCAGTGAAGAGGCTCCTGACGAATGTGGTGGGTACAGTTTCTGTGAGTAATGGACGCTCGAGGCAGATTTCACAGGGTTGGGGGACAGGGAGTGAAGAGAAGTAGGGCTAATCACGCTCTTTTTTTCTACCAAGGCAAAAGACAGTAGCTAAGGCCCAATGGCAGGGACCAGTGAGAGAGAGTGGGGTGAGGCGGTGGGGGGGAGGGTTATGGGGATACTTGTCTGGTTTGGTTTTGCAGGGGTGAGACGTGAGTCTGTGATTTATGCAGAAAGGGAGGGGCATGAGGGAGAAGTCAGGCCAGAGAATACTGGTGGCTTCTCTCCTAAATATACCAACGTGTTTACTGAATGTCAGCTGTGTGTCAGCTCCCGGAATAAATGACAGAGCCTCGAACCTCAAGCATCCCACAATCTTGGCTACTAAGGGATTTGTATGCCTCTCCTGTAAGACTTTGAGAAGGCAGTAAACTAAGCATGGATTAGTGATGAGCAATCTTTTCTTTTCTTTTTTAAGACTTATGTATTTATTTGAGAGAGAGAGAGAACATGGGGGTGGGCAGAGGGAGAGCGAGAACTTGGGGGGGGGGCAGAAGGAGAGAGAGAGAGAGAATCCCAAGCAGACTCCCTGCTGAGCACAAAGCCACGAACCTGAGATCATGACCTGAGCGGAAATCAAGAGTAGGACGCTTAACCAACTGAGCCACCCAGGTGCCCCTTGGTGAGCAATCTTTTCTACACAAGGCCCAATTCGGGAGACATATATATGTACATATGGTCCTCAATTTTTTGAAATTAGGTTTAAACATTTTATTTCTCAGTCACTGAAGGGTTCCGTTTTTAGACTAAAATTCCACAAATAATGTCACTAGTAGCTACCACTGCAGTATGAGCTGACGACACCAGGTCTTTGGAGAAATGTTGAGTGAGATGACACCACGTGGGGTTGGTGAAGGGGTCAAGACTCAGACACGGGGAAGAGATTTGGCACCAGGGTACAGTTACAGACCAGGAACAACCACACAAATGCTAGCCTCTTGGAAAATTCTACATCTGGTGGCAACTGGAGGAGGGCACCTTTTTGTGGGGGCTGTGGAATAAACCTGTAGAGTGCAGGGCCGGAGTAAGGGGGAGCTGGGCTGCTGGTCTAAGACAGAAATTTCATCCTCTCTTACCTCTTCTCAGCCTAAAAACAGTTAAAAGAGAATACAAGCTCAGGCCCCACCCAGCCCATCTTCTGAATCTGCTCCGCAGTCCATTAAGTTGCCGTCGCGATTCCCAGAAGAGTTGAAGGTCAATCTTCCTTCAATTCTGGTCCTGAAACAAGCCCTCCTGGGGGTTTGTGTAACTATTGTCCCATTGTGCCTAATTCATATGTAAATATTTTAAAGCACGGCAATCAAAGAACCAGCCCCAGGGGAGTAAACAAGCTTTAGACACACAATGAAAATGCCCTCCCCTTCCCGCTTTAAAAGTGCCCAGAGATCACAAAACCAACCCACTGAACATTCTGGGGTGCCTCTGGCGGCTTGGCTTCCCTGAGTCTCAAAACTGCCTCCTATCTGAGACTTCTTCCTCCTCCCTTTTTCCTCTTCCTCCCCAGGGAGGCAGTCGGAGCCATCTTCAAGCAGCCGGGCCCAAATGAAGGAAGAAGCGTTCCAGCTCTTTCCTGCAAGGATGACATGTGCGTTCACAAGTGGTGCTTTGTAACACATTTCTGGAGAAGGGCCTCCTAATGGTCAATTCCCAAAGCCCAACAACATATCTGCCTGGGACAGTTTTCTGACACCTGAGTCATTAAGACCCACGCCCCTCACTAAGGTGGATTGAAAAACCTTTCTGTTTTCTTCCAACTTCCCTGCTGGCAGCCCTGGGTAAGCTTCTTCCCCTCAGCCTCCTCCCCAGCCTTCTTTAGCTTAGCTTCATCTCCAAAAACCCGCTCCAGCTTGCCAGCATGGGGACGCCCTGCCAAGCCTTGGCCCTTCCGCGAAGCATGTCTGAAATTTCACATTCTCTGAAAGGCACACCTAGCCCTCATGAATGACTTCTTTCTCTTCACTCCCATGGTGAGATTTGTGAAACCTCCCCCCTCAGACTTGTTCCTTCAGGAAATGTTTGGGAGGGCTTCCTGTGTACCTGGAGATTTTGTAAGGCACACCCACCATTCCAAGGTGGGCAGTCCCATTCCCCAAGGAGCTTGTTGTTCATTGAGGAATGACAGCATGTATAGATATCGCTATATGGTGAGTGCTCTGTGTAGGATGTTCCCCAGGTACCTTGGAAAGGCAACCCAAACTGGGGGATCCTGGAAAGGCTTTCTGAAAGAGGCATGGGCAAGGGCATCCTCAGCAGGCAAGTAGGCAGGCAAAGGCCTAGAGAAGGGTCCTGGCCTAGTTAGGGAACACCAGTGGGTCAGCTGGGCTCGCGGGACAAGGTCAGGCCCAGCAAGGGGAGAGTGGGATGAGGCTGGAGTGAGGGGCGGAGACCAAAGCCAAAAAGATCTTGAGCCATGCTAAGGAGTTTGGTCATGATTCCTCAGGGCTGATGGACCATTTAAGAAAATAACTCTGGGGGACCCCTGGGTGGCTCAGTTGGTTAAGCGTCTGCTTTCAGCTCACAGGTCATGATCCCAGGGTCCTCAGGCTCCTTGCTCAGCAGGGAGCCTGCTTCTCCCTCTGCCTGCCGCTCCCCCTGCTTGTGTGCTTGCTCTCTTTCTGTCTCTAACAAATAAATAAACGTCTAAAAAAAGAAAAAAAGAGGGGCGCCTGGGTGGCTCAGTCAGTTAAGCGTCTGCCTTCGGCTCAGGTCATGATCCCGGGGTCCTGGGATCGAGCCCCGCATCGGGCTCCCTGCTCAGCAGGAAGCCTGCTTCTCCCTCTCCCACTCCCCCTGCTTGTGTTCCTTCTCTCGCTGTCTCTCTCTGTCAAATAAATAAATAAATAAAATCTTTTAAAAAATAAATAAAAGAAAAAAGAAAAAGAAAATAACTGGGGGTTCCTGGCTGGCTCAGTCAGTGGAACGTGTGACTCTTGATCTCGGGGTCATGAGTTCAAGCCCCACGTTGGGCGTGGAGATTACGTAAAAAAATGGAAAAGACCTCTGTGGTGTGGTGAATGCATTGGTTGGGGTGGGGGGGGCACAAGGGTGAAAGTGCCTCATGGTGATCTGACTCACAAAGAAACTGGACAAGAATGTCTTTTTTGAGGAGGCAGGTAGAAGGCTGTGAGGTTACCCAGGTGAGCAATGACTGAGGCCTAAACTAAACAAATTACTGTCTCCAGAGAACGTATGGTCTCTCTCCTTCATTGGAATGGAAACTGTGAGGTAGCACTTTTGTCTTGTTCACTGTGTATTAAAAGCTCAGGACTTCTAGTAGTGCCTAGACCGTAAGAGGCACTCCGGAAATACGTGAATGAAGGAATGGAAGCTGCTAGCATGTGATTGGACAGATGACTGATGGGGGGGTGCAGGGTCGAGGGGGGCAGAATTACCTGTAATCCCTGCCCTAATGCCATGACCCCTGCAAGGAGGCACCCTCAGAGCTGGTGACTATTACTGGTTTCCTATCGTTGCTGTAACAAATGACCACAAATTTAGTGGCTTAAAAACCCACAGGTTTGTATTCTTATACTTCTTGAGGTCAGAAGTCTGAAATCAGCTTTGCTGAGCTAAAGTCAAGGTGTGGGCAGAGTGACTCTTTTTGGAGGTGTAGGAGAGAATCCATTTTCTTGCCTTTTCTAACTTTTTTTTTTTCTAACTTTCTTAACTCCTGACCTTCCTAGAATCACTCTTCTTGCTTCCATCTTCAGGTCTCCTACTTGCTCTTCTGTTCTCAAATCCCCCTCTGGCTCCCTGTTAGAAGGGCACTTGTGATTATAGTTAGTGCCCCGCTGGATAATGTGGGATAATCTCTGTCTTTCAGAATCTTCTATTTAATCACATCTGCAAAGTCCTTTTTGCCATATAAGGTAACATTCACAGGTTTTGGACATTAGGACATGGGTTATCTTTGGGGGCCATTATTCAGCCGACCATAGTGACCAGCACATAAGGTGGTTACTGAGCACTTCAGTGAGCCTGCCTAGAGGTAGGTAGGACTGAACCACTTCACCTGAGAAAAAGGGAAACCTAGTGGTTAGGAGCATAATCTGGAGCCAGACTGCCCCAATTCAAAGCTTCTATTCACTAGCTGTGTGACCTTGGGTAAGTTACTTAACCTCTCTGTGCTTCAGTTTCCTCATGGATAAGATAGAGCTAATAATAAGGTACCCCATAAGGTTGCTGGCATGAGTTAATGCACAGAAAACATGTGGGTAATTAGTGCCAATGACACAGTAAGCCCTCAGGAAGTGTTAACTATTCAGGATAGCCCACTGGGAAAACCTGGGGATGCCCTGATCCCACTTCTCAGTACCAGGTTTGTCAGCAGCCCAACCCTGAAGAAGCAGACTACACTGGGAATCTGATGTCTCACCCATGCAGGGGAGACTGAATGACTTGGGGGTGGTGAAGCAGGACTCCTATTCAAAATGCTCCCATTGAATCTCCATCTTCAGTGCCAACAACTCCCAATTTTAGAGCATCTTTCTATAAGTTCCCTAAAAGCAATGGGGAAAGGAGCCCCCTTTCTCTTATATCCCCTTCCACTTTTTCAGTATGAGTTCCAATCCTGGCAAATTACTTCTCTGGGCCTTCATTTTCTCGTGTATAAAATAATGATAAAAATCAACATTAAAATAGCTCTTACTGTATGCCAGGTGCTGACCTAAGCACTTTATTGGAATCTGTGTAATCCTCACAACACCCCTCCCTTCCTTATAGGGACAAACTGTTACTGTCTCCATTTTACAGATAGGGAAATTGAGGACCAGAGACAAGGGACAGTCTGGCTGGGAAGTTGCTATTGGTACCTCTGCTGCGGAACCCTCAGGGCAGGCACTGTGAAGAATCATTTCTCATCATCCCTACATCTTTAGGGGTTTAGGTCACTAAATCCCAGGCCATTCCTGGATAGGCTGAGCCTGGGTTATGTGCCCACATGTGTCCATATTCATCAGGAATTAAGGACAGACCATACCTGGCTCCTTTCAACACCCCTGACAGAGGCTGAGCGATGCCTCCAACAAGGCTCAGACAATCAGTGACTTGCCCTGTATTCATTATCTTTGGGGTGTAACAAATTACCCCAAATCATACCAACTGAAAACAAACGTTATCTCAGTGGGTCAAGAATCTGGATATAGCTTTGCTGGGTCCTTTGGCTTAGGGTCTCTTACAAGGAAGCAATTATGTTATCAACCAGGAGAGTAGTTGTCTCAAGGCTCAACGAGGTGAGGATCCACTTCCAAGCTCACTCATGTGGCTGTTGTCAGACCTCAGATCTTTGCCGGCTGTTAGCCAGCCTTCAGTTCCCTGCCACATAGGCCTTTCCAGAGGGCTGCTTACACCATGGCAGCCCCTCCCCCAGAGTGCAGGTGGAGAGAGAGGAATGCCGATGCCTTCTTAATGCAATATTTAGGAGTAAAGCAGAGAAGAGCAGGAAGAAGGAATTAAGGTAGGAAGTAAGGGCAACCCAAAGGACTGGCGAAATGGTTTGATCTTCAGTGTATTCCTTTTGTTTTTCCATATGTTAGGCAGATAGATTCCATATGGAAAAAAATATAACTTAAAACTAAAGGAAAAATAACAAAGCTCAGGAATCCACCATGTAGCAAGAAATGAACGAATTTTCGATATAGAAAACATGCAAACATTTTAAAATGGATAAAACCGAGGAAGTCTTAACAGTTGCCATGAAACACAAGATCATTGGAACAGATGGAAATCGCCAATGCTATTATACAGCAGGTAGAAAAAAGAAAGTTGACCCCTGGAAAAAATTAGTCACAGTTTGAAACCTGTAAGGTTGTGGCACACATTTTAATGGAGAGAAGTACCATCGTGTTTTGTGTTGGGGCTCCCCATTAAAGATACTCTTGGGAGCTCTCTGTGTGTACAGAATTACTTTTCATATACCCTGAGTCCTGCACTAGTGGCTTTCAAATGCTTTTGACCTGGACAAAGAGTAAGAAATACATTTTTTTTTTTTAGATTTTATTTTTATTTATTTGAGAGAGAGAGAATGAGAGACAGAGAGCATGAGAGGGAGGA
>NW_027724971.1:0-316 GCF_054177405.1 Leptonychotes weddellii | reverse complement strand
GGGGCAGATGGTTTGGCTTGGCACTCGAGGCTTCTGGAAGGGTGGGGGCCCGCTTCTCTCCGTGACCCCATCTCGGAGCACCCGCCCTGGTCTAGAGGAACACCCCCCGTCAATGCGGGGGGGCGGGTAACGGGACAACACGACAGACCCTCGCTGTTTAGAGTGGGGGCTTCCTGAGGGCTGGCCCTGCAGAGCTGCCGGACAGGCTGTTCTGGAACCCACATGCTAATCCAGAGGGCGGGATGACGTCCTTGGGAGAACATGTGTCAGCGCTGCCCTGTCGAGAGTGCCGGCCCGCGGCCCCAGCCCACACGGT
>NW_027724970.1:0-316 GCF_054177405.1 Leptonychotes weddellii | reverse complement strand
TTTTTTTTTAAAGATTTTATTTATTTATTTGAGAGAGAGAGAATGAGAGACAGAGAGCAGGGGAGGGAGGAGGGTCAGAGGGAGGAGAAGCAGACTCCCCGCCGAGCAGGGAGCCCAATGCGGGACTCTATTCCGGGACTCCAGGATCATGACCTGAGTCGAAGGCAGACGCTTAACCATCTGAGCCACCCAGGCGCCCCAATAAATCTTTTTAAAAAATAAAAAAATAATAACATACTCCAAAACAAAGATAGATTAATTACATTATAGTTCCAGGCAAAAAGGAGATGAAATAAAGTCCAAGTTTAGTTGTGAT
>NW_027724969.1:0-316 GCF_054177405.1 Leptonychotes weddellii | reverse complement strand
GTGGGTGGGACTAGTACACAGGCCGGCAAGTCGGTTGGCAGGACACTAGGAAGCGGGGTGGGGAGATGGATGGATGGGAGGAAGGTGGTGAATGGATGGCTGGGTGGAGAAATTGGTACAAGGATAGACGGATGGATGGATAAGCAGACCAATGAACAGGCAAAGAGATAGGTTTGATGCAGACAATAGGTGAATGAGGGAGAGTGTAAGATGGATGGATGGGTGGATGGAAGGATGGGTGAGTGGATGGATGGACGGGTGGATGGACGGATGGGTGAGTAGGTGGATGGATGGGTGGATGAATGGATGGGTGGGT
>NW_027724968.1:0-316 GCF_054177405.1 Leptonychotes weddellii | reverse complement strand
TATGTGCTGCCAAAATGAATGCTGTGCAGCCAATCTCCAGAATTTTTCATCCTGCACAACTGGAACTCTATACCCATGAAACACCGACTTTCTTCCATTTCTTCCTCCCGCTAGTCCTGGCAACCACCATTCTGCTTTCTGTTTCTATGAGCTTGACTGAAACCGTATAACACTTGTCTTTTTGTGATTGGCTGTTTCACGTAGCATAATGTTCTTAAGCATCATCCAGATTGTGGCAGGTATCAGAATGTCCTTCCTTGTTAAGAGTGAATAATTTTCCATTGCATGCATATACCACATGTTCGTTATCCATTCG
>NW_027724967.1:0-316 GCF_054177405.1 Leptonychotes weddellii | reverse complement strand
TAGGACTATGGCCATTAGTGTGTGAACATTTAATTGATCAAGTCAGGACACTCTTTAGAAAGAGGGAGCTATTAATAAGTATGCTGAGACAATACATGTATATCAGGACTGCCCCGAGGTAATCTGGTCTGTCTTGTCAACTATTCTGGAATTTTTTTGTTGGATTGATTACTCCCCCTCTCCCTAATTATAACTTACAGAAAAAGAAGAACCTCATTTGTATGTTGTTTTCTACTTATTTCCTAATTTGCAGTATCTCATTGCTTAATGCATAATTGGAGATCGAATATAATAACTATTGTATATAACAGCAAAT
>NW_027724966.1:0-316 GCF_054177405.1 Leptonychotes weddellii | reverse complement strand
CTCCTGCAGACACAGGCCGTTTCTCCTCAAAAGATGGAGAGTCGCCCACTCCTGTCTGTGTGCTGGCCCTGGATGGCTTTGATAAATAGAATCCTACAGAAGTGGGGGCACCTGGCAGGCTCAGTCAATAGAGCATTCAACGCATGATCTCAGGGTCATGAGTTCAAGCCCCACATTCGTTGGGGAGCATATTTAAAAAAAGAAAAAAGAGGGGCGCCTGGGTGGCTCAGTCATTAAGCATCTGCCTTTGGCACAGGTCATGGTCCCAGAGTCCTGGGATCGAGCCCCACATCGGGCTCCCTGCTCAGCGAGAAGT
>NW_027724965.1:0-316 GCF_054177405.1 Leptonychotes weddellii | reverse complement strand
CTCTGAGGAGTAAGTACACAGGAAAGGAAAAGTAGCTGATTGATATTCTGATACATTTGACTTATGGAAAATTGAGCTGGAAGCCCTTTCAATAATATTTTTTAAACAAAAACTCTTTTGAAAACTATTAATGTCTTCCCATTTTTTAGAATTAAATTAAAAAATCCAATAGGTCTTTGTACATTCCAGCTACTAAATGTACCCCAGACTCATTTCATACCATGTCCCACTTGTTCACTGAGCCTCAGCCATCCAAGTACTCTCTGGGTCCTCAGCCACACCAAGTTTATTCTTGTCTGAAGACCACTCTGAGTGG
>NW_027724964.1:0-316 GCF_054177405.1 Leptonychotes weddellii | reverse complement strand
GTCAGGTAGGCTCATCTCCACCTCCACTGGGTCGTAATGAACTCCGAAACACACACACAAAGGCCTCTTTCCTGACCTGCTCACTCTAGATCCATTACGTTATTTAAGGCACAGACAAAAGCAAATTAAGTTGGTCATCTGGGTAATCAAAAGGACAGCAGTCTAGTTAACATGGTGGAAAGCCTCGAATGCTATAGCTGGAAGCCTGTTTCTCAGCTGTGGTCTCCTTGAACTGTTTCCCTAGAACTCGCAAGTCTTTGCGGTCCTGAAGTTCCATCTGTCCTAAAATTACTTTTCTATAAAGAGTTCTTCATTT
>NW_027724963.1:0-316 GCF_054177405.1 Leptonychotes weddellii | reverse complement strand
AAGAATATAGATATAAAGTACTGTAGTTTACAGCTAGGCCTTGAAATATCTTCTTAGGATCTTGTTAGGAGTAAGATTGATATTGTATCGTGTGTAACCTGCACAATGTGGAAAGCTGATAAACCTGTGCAGAATCTTTGCCGATGTGTTGTCAGTGTGATGTGCTTTCTGCATGGTTATATACTACTAGTGATGTTATCAGAACTGCTAAAACTTCCAATACATGGTAAAAGATCTGTAAGAGGCTGCATAAATGTTAGTCGGCACATAAAGACAATTGTAGAAGTTGAAGACATGATTGCTATATTTCAGTGTT
>NW_027724962.1:0-316 GCF_054177405.1 Leptonychotes weddellii | reverse complement strand
GGTGGTTCAGCTCGGCCCCCGAGTGCCCTCTGGTCGTGGTGTGTGTGAAGAGGAGAATGTCACTGAATATGCGTTTGGGCAGGTAGCTCAAGTCTGGACCCATTTTTCTTTTTTTTAAAGATTTTATTTATTTGAGAGAGATCAGAATGAGAGACAGAGAGCATAGAAGGAGGAGGGTCAGAGGGAGAAGCAGACTCCCTGCTGAGCAAGGAGCCCGATATGGGACTCGATCCTGGGGCTCCAGGATCATGACCTGAGCCGAAGGCAGCCACTTAGCCAACTGAGTCACCCAGGCGCCCCAAGTCTGGACCCATTT
>NW_027724961.1:0-5176 GCF_054177405.1 Leptonychotes weddellii | reverse complement strand
TCAGCGATGGTTCATTGCTTCCTGTCACCACAGGGTCCATCGGAGCTTGGTCTTTAACTTCTGCAAAAATCCTGGCCATACTTTTGCTCTCAGGAGCACTGGGAAGTCCAAGCTTGTTTCCTGTCATGCAATCCCTCCTACCTTATAGACCCAGAGCCTTATTAGTAGGGAAGAAATCAGAAACAAAAAGATGTTGTTGTTGTTGTTGTTGTTATTTTAAGGTCAGAAGCATCGTACAGATCAGCCTGTCTCTTATTTGACACAGGTAAAATAGGGCAGTTCAGCCCTAGGGGAGAGTAAAATGGCTGTACTGAGAAAATTCTACTTACTGTATTCCTATTCACATTTTATTCCATCTTTGGTCACAAAACCTAGCCTGTATAATTGGAAAGAGTTTCGACTTTTTTTATTCTCAGAATGTGGGTTTTGTTTTAACTTCATGTTTTTCAGAGTGCATGGGTCTATGGGATAAAGAGGTGGGGACTGGGGCACCTGGGTGGCTCAGTTGGTTGAGTGACTGCCTTTGGCTCAGGTCATGATCCTGGAGTCCCGGGATCGAGTCCCGCATTGGACTTCCTGCTCAGCAGGGAGTCTGCTTCTGCTTCTGACCCTCTCTCCTCTCGTGTTCTCTCTCTCATTCTCAGATAAATAAATAAAATCTTAAAAAAAAAAAAAAAGAGGTGGGGACTTTCTGGAGCACTTACTATCCTAAAGATTTTGAGGGGAAAAAATGTACACTGAGTCAATCATGTACGTGATTTGGATCAGCATTCAAAATTTAAACAAATATAAACCTTCACAGAAATTTATTTCCCGTGGGAGGGGTCCTGGGAGGGGGGAACACACACATTTGGCTCCGATGTACCCCTCCCCCACCAATGTTGGCATTCTTCCGGGCCTTAGGAAAAATTTGGGAATCTTGGGAAAAGTTCCTGGAGGAACATTCTGCCACTAGAGGGTACTCACACTTTAATTTTAAGAGGGCCTGAGGAAGGCCTACAGCTTCCTCAGATTTCAGAATCTGGCTCTACTTTGCAGATCCAAACTGAGCAGTCCATTCCAACCACCAGTTGGGCAGGCCACAGGGTGAGCCTGGGGGATGGGGAAAGGCTCATCAAGTAAGGAAAAGAGTTCTCAAGTGGAAATGGGAGATGTGTGGCTTGGTGGCCTGGCCACTAGCCAGTTTGCGGACCTTCGGCAAGTCTACTCTCCTTTTGCATCTTGACTTCTTCATGAGGAATTCCTAAAAATGAGGGATTTGGGTAACCCTGAGGAATCTGATTTGTGCTCGGAAGGGTCCTCTCAGGCACAGACATAAGGGGGCTCAGTGATAGGGGGATGGTGAAAAGTCTCCCCTCTCCTTTGAACAGAGCAGCTTATTTTCATTTATTTATTCTGTTTAAGGGTTTTTTTTTGAAGGCAGGGTTGGGGTGCTAGAGAAGTCTGAAAACTGGGCTAAATAATACCTGGGTTGAAGATTAGGCAAGTTTTTCCTGCCTTAACCTCCTGCTTATATCGGTTACCTTTGCTCCCAATCCACCCATTCTACCACTCCCTCTTCTCTCCCTTCTGTTCTCACCAAGATTTTGAGTGAATCTAAGCACATTCCCCTTGTTTTCTGAGTGACACTCAGGTGTGCTACCTGAGTCATCCCGAGGCTGGAGCTGCAAACCCCAGTGCTGGGTGAAACCAGGAAGGGTCCCTTCCCTCGCAAATGAGTAGGGTAATGCCAGGGAAAGGTGTGCTTGCTGGTCTGCCGCACAGTCTGACTTCAGCTGATGCTGGTTAGGAGCCAGGAAGGTGGGACTCCTGGATGGCCGTGATACAGCCAAGGCAGGTCCCCTCCCCTGCCTACCACTGATGCCCACAAGCACACAATGGCCTACAAGTCAGTCTTGACTCAGCTTTCAGTTCAGTCCATCTCCTTGTTGCCTAAGTTAAGAAAGTTATCATTACCACTGTATCATAAATTCAAGTTCCTGACCCACTTATTCATTCATTTTTTCCCATTAACTCATTCGTCAGTCATTGAACTGAGCACTTATATGCATGTATAGTACTTATATGCATGTGCTTACATGTTAGGAGCTCTGGGGGATGAGGAAAGGAGTAAAATAAGATTCCTTTTATCAAAGGGTTTGCTGTGCATCTTGAAGGCAAAGTCTTGCAGGTTTTCTTCCTACTTTGTGAGTACCACCTTGCCTGATGTAGTAGTATTTGCATGTAGTGGGCCACAATGTCCCTTAAGGACATTGTAAGTGACTAGGGTGCTTGCCTGGGCAGGTCTTTGTCTCATTTTACCACTTGCCATTGTCCACATGAAATAAGTAGCATTTGGGCGCCAGACAATATTTCTCCTACTTTCTCCTTGCAAACATCCTCCCTCCTAGAAATTGACTATTCAACTGATGGATAGCACTAGTTCTCTTGCTGTCTTCCCATCAAAATTACACTGCAAATTTACTGTCTTTGGGTCACCATGGCATTTTATAGGCAAGAATCCTGCAAGTGACTACAAGGTCTTAAATGATGTCATCTGAATACCTCATATTCTGTGCAAAGCTTTTGATAGTAAGGTTTTATGGTAGGGATATTATATCACATCAAAAAATGATGAAGAGTTAGAAATAGGCCAGACAAGACAATGTGTAAGTAGGTTCCAAGCTCCTTGGTAAGTGTAAGTTTTGTGCAGGGATTTGTTCACTAATGTTTTACTAAGAATACCAGGAACTCACCATCCCTTGATTTGGATACCATACTGAGCTCAGAAATCCTAGCAGGAGAGAGGAGAATTGGGTGAAAGTGTCCTTGATATTTCATTGCAGGTCCTGAAAAGTAAATATATGTATTTTAGAGAGATTTAGGAAAGAGAAAATGCCCTTTCTTGGCATTTAAAGTTTCTCATAAAAATACTCAGATACTAATTTTTAAAAAATTGATAATAAATGTATATAGATGTAAAAGCAGTAGCTATATGTCCTGCAAAGTAAATTTATAAGGATGCTCTCCCAGTACATGTATTTACTTATTTATACATTTACTATATGTATATAAAAATAGAAAATAGAATGGATGGGAGGTTCTTAGAAAGCTCTTACACATTGGAACCAGGAGACATATATAAGAATATTCATAATAAGAAACATATAACCTACCAAAACTGGAGCAGGAAGAAATAGAAAATTTGAACAGACCAATTACTAGCAATTTGAAGCAATAATCAAAAAACTCCCAACAGTCTAAAGTCCAGGACCAGAGAGCTTCAATAATTCAATAATTCAAACATTGAATTATTTATTTATTTTTAAAATATTTTATTTATTTATTTGACAGAGAGCAGGAGGGCACAAGCAGGGGGAGCGGCAGAGGGAGAGGGAGAAGCAGGCCCTCGGCTGAGCAGGGAGCCTGACGCAGGGCTCGATCCCAGGACCCTGGGATCATGACCTGAGCTGAAGGCAGACGCTTAACCAAATGAGCCACCCAGATGCCTCTCCACCAAACATTTAAAGAAGAGTTAATACCTATTCTTCTCAAACTATTCAAAAAAATATAAAAAAGAACTTCCAAATTCCTTCTGTGAGGCCAGTATCACTCTGATACCAAAACCTTAGATAAAGACATGACTAAAAAAGAGAACTACAGGCCAATATCTCTGATGAACATGGATGTAAAAATCCTCAACAAAATACTAGCAAACCGAATCCAACAATACATTAAAAAAATCATTCACCACCATCAAGTGGGATTTATTCCTGGGATGCAAGGGTAGCTCAATATTCACAAATCAATCTACATGATGCATCACATCAATAAGAGAAAGGATAAAAACCATATGATATTTCAATAGATGCAGAAAAGGCATTTACAAAGTACAACATCCATTCATCATAAAAACCCTTGACAAAGTAGGCTTAGAGGGCACATACCTCAACATAATAAAAGCCTTGTATGAAAACCCCACGGCTAACAATACTGAATGGAGAAAAATTGAGCGCTTTCCCCCTAAAGTCAGGAATGAGACAAGGATGTCCACTCTCACCACTTTTACTCAACATAGTACTGGAAGTCCTAAACACAGCAATTAGACAACAAAAAGAAATAAGAGGCACCCAAATTGGTGAGGAAGAAGTCAAACTTTCCCTATCTGCAGATGACATGATACTACATATAGAAAACCCTACAGACTCCACCAAAAATGACAACAACATAGAACTGATAAATGAATTCAGTAAAATTGCAGGATATAAAATCAATGTATAGAAATCCATTGCATTCCTATACACTAATAATGAAGCAGCAGAAAATGAAATTAAGAAAGCAATCCCATTTACAATTGTACCAAAAATCACAAAATATTTAGGAATATACTTAAACAAAGAGATGAAAGACCTGTACTCTGAAAACTCTACAACACTTGTGAAACAAATTCAAGATGACACAAAGAAATGGAAAGACATCCCATGCTCATGAGTTGGAAGAATATTGTTAAAATGTCTATACTACCCAAAGCAATCTACAGATTTAATGCAATCCCTATCAAAATACCAACAGCAGTTTTCACAGAATTAGAACAAACAATCCTAAAGTTTGTATGGAACCATGAGAGACCCTGAATAGCCAAAGCAATCTTGAACAAGACAAAAAAATGCAGGTATCACAATTCTAGACTTCAAATTATATTACAAAGCTGTAGTAATCAAAATAGTATGGTATTGGCATAAAAATAGACACATAGATCAATGGAACAGAATGGAAAACCCAGAAATAAACCCACAATTATTTGGTCAATTAACCTTTGACAAAGGAGGCAAAATATACAATGGGAGAAAGATGGTTTCTTCAACAAATGGTGTTGGGAAAACTGGACAGCAACATGCAACACGCAAAAGAATGAAACTGGACCACTTTCTTACACCATACACAAAAATGAACTCAAAATGGATTAAAAACCTAATTGTGAGATTTGAAACCATAGAAATCCTAGTAGAGTGAATTGTGCAGGACTGTTGAATCTCAGATCTGTACCTCTGAGACAAATAATGCAAGATATGTTAAGAAAAAAAAAGAAGAAGAAGGTAGCGGGAGGGGAGGAATGAAGCGGGGGAAATCGGAGGGGTGGACGAACCATGAGAGACGATGGACTCTGAAAAACAAACTGAGGGTTCTAGAGGGGAGG
>NW_027724960.1:0-316 GCF_054177405.1 Leptonychotes weddellii | reverse complement strand
TTAATCATGATTTAAGACATTGCTTTTTGAGCAAAAAATGAATTTCAAGGTTCACTAACCATCTTATGAATTCATGCTTGTTAGATTCCCAAGAGAAAGTATTTTATTAACAGTAGCAATGATAAAACCTACTCTTTTGAAGATTATCTACATTTATTTTTTTTTTGCCCCAAATTTGCATTCTTCAAATCTATGTAAAATTGCCCAAAATACTATTAGATCTTGAGAAGAGGATAAAAGTCAACTGGTGCCAAGCTGGGAGAGACCTGGACACTTCCAGCCTCTACAGAAACTCTTCTGTAAGTACTGATTTCAT
>NW_027724959.1:0-316 GCF_054177405.1 Leptonychotes weddellii | reverse complement strand
GGAAACCACCTAAGTCCTAAGTATCCACTGATGGACAAATGGATAAAAAAGATGCGATATGTACATACAAAATGGAATATTATTCATCCATGAGAAAAAAGGAAATTCTGCCATTTGTGACAAGATGGTGGGAGGACATGCTGCAGGACAACTTGACTGGATTCTTCAAAAGGGTCACAAAACCCAAAAAGGGAGTGGGAGTGGGGAGCTTCTCTCCATTTACAGAGATTAAAGAGTGACCCCTAAACACAGTATGTGAGGCTGGATTGGAGCCTGGACCAAGTGAAAAACAGCTACAGGGACCTTCTCCAGACAG
>NW_027724958.1:0-316 GCF_054177405.1 Leptonychotes weddellii | reverse complement strand
GTGTTCCCTCTCTAGCTGTGTCTCTCTCTGTCAAATAAATAAATAAAATCTTTAAAAAAAAAAGTGTCCATCAATTTTCAATAGAATATATCAAGGAAGTAAAGAATTTTTAAATACCTTTCAAAAATCTATGGTCAGTCTACCCTTGTCAGTCACTAGCTCATTTCCTCATCTATACACTTCAATTTTTCTGAAAAACTTAAAGAACTGTTTTATTTTATTTTATTTTTTATTTTTTTTTTATATTTGAAAGGATATTTATTTATATGGTATTACAAGTTTACATTTATTTTATTTTTTTTTTGAATTTTTTTTT
>NW_027724957.1:0-316 GCF_054177405.1 Leptonychotes weddellii | reverse complement strand
CTCCACTAGAGACCCCCACACACACTATGTGGGCATAGGATGCCATACTGATATTCACTTGGCTCTTTGTCCATCCCATGTTTCCCCACCTCCCCTATAACTATGTCCAAATAGACCTTATTGCCTACCTTCTCTCGACCTCACTTCTCTGACCTACTGGTCCAGCCACCCTGTAGACAAGAACATGGGACAGTTGGATTTTATCTTTTCTTGGCAAATCTATCCCTCTCCTGGGTTTACACACTTCCTCTTGTTAGAGGCTCATCAATCATCTCTTTATATTCCATTCTAGAATCTTAACTGAGATACTGAAACT
>NW_027724956.1:0-316 GCF_054177405.1 Leptonychotes weddellii | reverse complement strand
TGACTTATTTCACTCAACATAATACCCTCCAGTTCCATCCACGTCGTTGCAAATGTCTGGACTTCTTTTTACTTTGGGTGTTCTGGGATAGCTTCTGCCACTGCGTCTCTGCATGTGCTGTTTTGCCCACTCTTCAGAATGTTTTTCTCCCATGCTTTTTTCCTATGGGGTTCCTCCTTGCTTGAGATCGCTGCTCATTTCTGTTTTCTTAGCCGCTCTTGGCATCTCAGACTAGGTCATAATTGTTGACTTTTACACTCTAATGGAACCCTGTAACTTCCTATTGCAATAGTGATCACAGCTGTGATTTCAGAGT
>NW_027724955.1:0-316 GCF_054177405.1 Leptonychotes weddellii | reverse complement strand
TAGGACTATGGCCATTAGTGTGTGAACATTTAATTGATCAAGTCAGGACACTCTTTAGAAAGAGGGAGCTATTAATAAGTATGCTGAGACAATACATGTATATCAGGACTGCCCTGCGGTAATCTGGTCTGTCTTGTCAACTATTCTGGAATTTTTTTGTTGGATTGATTACTCCCCCTCTCCCTAATTATAACTTACAGAAAAAGAAGAACCTCATTTGTATGTTGTTTTCTACTTATTTCCTAATTTGCAGTATCTCATTGCTTAATGCATAATTGGAGATCGAATATAATAACTATTGTATATAACAGCAAAT
>NW_027724954.1:0-316 GCF_054177405.1 Leptonychotes weddellii | reverse complement strand
TAATATGACTCTTTTATAAATGCTATCAGAGAAAAGGAAAGAAAAAGAGAAAATACTTCCCAACTCATTTTAAGAGGTCAGCATAATCTTGATACTAAAACCTGGCAAAGACATTACAAGAAAAAGAAGTTACAGATCAGTCTTTCATAAACATGGCTAGATCGGATTATCATAGACACAAATACTAGCACATCAAATCCAGTCATAGAGAAGTATGACATGGCGTTTAAAATTTGCTTATCAAACTAGTTTAACATTCAAAAATCAAACTATTTTATTGCCCTATTAACAGGAAAAAAGGGGGAAATCATTTTAT
>NW_027724953.1:0-316 GCF_054177405.1 Leptonychotes weddellii | reverse complement strand
TGTTAAACTGTGCTAAAAATGATATCAATATTTTAATATTGCATATAAAGTATAATAACAGAACCATGCTTAAACTTTTTAACCATTCCTCCTAACCCTATTAAAAGTTAGCTGAGCACTGGAAAAGTAAGTAAAAAGTTGTTTAAACTTTAGTAAGTAACTGGCATTAATAAGCAACTGGCATTGCGTATTGGCAATGGTATTAATTAAGCCATTATATGAGATAATTCAATCTTAGTTGTGCACATAAATATATTTAAAAGGTAATTAGAATGAACGAAAGTTTTGAAGGCTTAAAAGTGATGGTAATTGATGA
>NW_027724952.1:0-316 GCF_054177405.1 Leptonychotes weddellii | reverse complement strand
TTTATTTTGGTTAACAGTTGGCTTATGTAGTTGGCTGCTCCCATGTTGGGGGCATAGATATTTACAATTGTTAGATCTTCTTGTTGGATAGACCCTTTAAGAATGATATAGTGTCCTTCTGTGTCTCTAACTATAGTCATTACGTGAAAATCTAATTTTTCTGATATGAGAATTGCTACCCTGGCTTTCTTTTTTTTTTGAGTTTTTATTGTTGTGTTAATCAACATACATTATATCATTAGTTTTTGATGTAGTGTTCCATGATTCATTATTTGTGCATAACACCCAGTGCTCCATGCAGAACATGCCCTCTTTA
>NW_027724951.1:0-316 GCF_054177405.1 Leptonychotes weddellii | reverse complement strand
TCTACATTAGAGTTCCTGATAACCACAGTTATGCACCTTGCCCTGGGTGTTTTAAGGGCGTTACTGAGCAAGTCTGAAGATGAACATGAGCCCTTCCCACCATTACTAGCCCCAGCCTGTCCTGACCCCAATCTGCTCTCCCCTAAGGTCCTTCTTATCAGTAAATGCACTCCAGAGTTCCCCACAGAAACCTAGGAGACGCTCCCCGCCTCCTCCGCCATTTTCAACCATTAACTATGTCCTGTCCTCTGTATTCTGGTTCCTTCTACCAGTTTTATCAATTGCTGTCACTCACAGAATTAAAAGACTTCTCTTT
>NW_027724950.1:0-5176 GCF_054177405.1 Leptonychotes weddellii | reverse complement strand
CCCTTTATCTCTCAAAATAATCTTTCTCTTAAGATCTATTCTGCCTGATAGCAGGGGTCTCACCAGCTTTATTACTTTCTTCTTTGTATGGTATATCTTTCTATCCTGTTACTTTCAACTTCTCTGTGTCTTTATGTTTCAAATGTGTCTCTTGTAGACTGAATATAGTTGGGTTTTGCTTTTTTGCCACCCTGATAATCTCAGCCTTTTAGTTAGAGTATTTAGTCCATTTGTAATTAATGTACATATTGATTTTTAAGTTTGCCAAATTGCTACTTGTTTTTTAGTTATCTCTTTGGTTTTTGTTCTTCTTTTCCAGTCTTTCTTCGCATTAATCTAATACACTATACATTTCAGGGGCATCTGGGTGGCTCAATCAGTTAAGCATCTGCCTTCAGCTCAGGTCGTGATCTCGGGGTCCTGGAATTGAGCCCCACATGAAGCTCCTTGCTCAGTGGGGAGTCTGCTTCTCCCTCTCCCTCTGCCCTTCCCTCCCCGCTTGTGCTCTCTCTCTCAAATAAACAAATAAAATCTTAAATATATACACACTGTACATTTCATTTCTGTTTCTTCTTGTTGACCTTTTACCTATACTTTTTATTATGTTTCTAGTAGTTTTCTATGGGTTATAATATGTATCTGTAGCTTATCACAGTCTATTTAGAATTAATATTGCATTAATAATTCATACAAGATATGAGAATCTTATTACATGAAAATTTCATTCACCACCCCTTTGGCTATTGTTGCCATATATGTCACATACCCTTACATAATAAAGCCCACAACTACTGTAAAAGTCATTAAACAAGGAAGTCATTAGACTGGGATGGCTCTGATGTTTTAACAGCCAACATTTGCAAGCCAAAACCTAAGCCAGAGTCCATTCCTATAAGTGCCTTGATGTTAAGAAAGCAAAACTAAAGAACATTGAGCTAGGCTTTCCCAAATAAGGCAACTGCTTAAGCTATAATTAAATAACACAAAGCTTTCTCCCAGCTCCTGCCAGCAGAGCACACCTAATCACTTCAGGTCTGGCCCTGCCTGATACAAATCCATGTTTGTTCAAATAAACTCTTCAAAAATGTAATGTGTCTCAGTTTCTCTTTTAACAGTATTCTACTATTACAATTACATTTACTTTAAACAGTCAACTTCCAAAAAATATAAAAAAATTAAAGAAGAAGAAAATATGGCTACTTGTAAAAAGATAACTATATTCCCCACATATTGGCCATTCCCAGTACTCTCCCTTCCTTCTGATGGATAGCAGTTTACTTCAGTATATCCTGTAGTGCAGGCCATCTGGCAAAGAATTCTTGCAGCTTTTGTTTATCTGAAAATGCCTTTATTTCCTCTTAATTCCTAATGGATAATTTCACAGGATATTTAATTCTAAGTTGACTTTTTTTCCTTTCAACTCTTTATAAAGATGTCATTCCCTGGAGAGGATTGTGTGGGTTTATAAATCTGCTTTTTATCTGAGAAAAAAATTTAAAAACAAAAAAGATGTCATTCTAGGGGTGCCTGGGTGGCTCAGTCGCTTAAGCAGCTGACTATTGATTTTGGCTCAGGTCATGATCTCAGGGTCCTGGGATCCATCAAGCCCCACATTGGGCTCCAGACTCAGTGGGGAGTCTGCTGGAGGATTCTCTCTCTCCCCCTGCCTCTCCCCCAGCTTGCGCTCTCTCTCTCAAAAATAAATCAATCTTTTTTTTTTTAAAGATGTCATTCTATTGTCCTCTGGATTCCATTTTTCTGATGAGATGTCCACTATCATTTGTACTAGTGTTTCTCTGCAGGTATTTTACCTCCTCTGGTGAGTTTTGAGATTATCTCCTTGTAATTTTCAGCATTTTAACTATGATATCCCTTGGTGTCTTTTTTTTTTTTTTTTTAATCCTGCTTGGAGTTTGCTAGGATTCTTGGATTTGTAACTTGAAGGTTTTCTCCATTTTGGGGCAGTTTTTTGGACTTTGTTTCTTCAATGTTTTTGGCCCCATTATCTCTCTCCAGTTAAATATATGTCAGCTTACTTGATATTATCCCATAGGTTTTTGGGTTTTTTTTAAGATTTTATTTATTTATTTGACAGAGAGAGAGACAGCAAGAGCTAGAGAGGGAGCTCAAGCAGGGGGAGTGGGAGAGGTAGAAGCAGGCTTCCCGCTGAGCAAGAAACCCAATGTGGGGCTCGATCCCAGGACCCTGGGATCATGACCCGAGCTGAAGGCAGACGCTTAATGACTGAGCCACCCAGGCACCCCAATATTATCCCATAGGTTGCTGAGGTTTTGTTAATCTTTTTTCTTTCTATTCTTCAAATAAGATAACTCCTACTGATCTGATTTCAGGTTTATTCAGGAGTCTGCTTGGGATTCTCCTCTCTCCCTCGGCCCTTCCCTCCCCCAACTTGCTCTCTCTCTCTCTCTTTCTCAAAAAAGAGAGTCTTTCCTCTGAAGTCTCCAACTTGCTGTTAATATCCCACAGTTAAATTTTAATTTCAGATATTTTGCTTTCCCATTCTTGAATTTCCACTTGGGTTCTTTTTTTATGGTTTCAATTGCTTTGCTGAGATTTCCCATCCATCCACTCATTTTGACTATATTTTCCTTTAAGTCCTTAAAAATATTCATAATAGCTACTTGAACATCCTTGTTTGTGCCAACATTTGGGTTATTTTGGAATCTGTTCCATTGATTTTTTAATTTGTTTGTTTTTCTTGGAGGAAGGGTCCTCTGGAATCCTCCTCCCCACACACACACACACCACTTCCTTTTCTTCAGTAACCTGCCTAATTTTTAATTTTTCAGTATCCCATTCACCCAATCCCTGCCCCCTCAGCTCAGCAAGACAACTTTTCACTTGTGATCAACCTCCTGTACCACAGTAGAAGTCTGGGGCAATTGTGAGGCTTACTTCACGTTTCCCTTCTCTGCAGGATCAAACTCCTACACTACTTTTTGCCCAATGCTTGAAAAATGTTGCATAACATATTTTGTTCAGTTTTGTAGTTCTTTGATTGGAGGGCAGTTCTTACACTAATGACTCTGTTGTAGCCAAAGGTGGATGTTATCTGACATCAAAATATTTTATTTCTCATGTTTTTGATGATCATTTTCCTGGTGCCCTAAACTTGGGCTTAGTCCAGTATTTGGATAATCTAGCACCTCCCTGTCTCCTATTTCTTGTTTTTTTTCCTTCATTTTTTTCTCACTCTGTCTCCAATCTTTTTTTTTTTTTTTTTTGAGAAAGAGAGAGAGAGTGCAAGTTGGGGGAAGGAAGGGCTGAGGGAGAGAGGAGAATCCCAAGCAGACTCCATGCTGAGTGCAGAGCCTGACATGGGGCTTGATCCCACAACACTGAGATCATGACCCAAGCCAAAATCAAGAGGCAGACATTCAACCAACTGAGTCACCCAGGCTCCCCCAGCTCTGTCTCCAATCTTAAAAATGGATTCAGATCAAGGGAATAAGAAGACAAGACACAGGGTGGGACAAAATATTTGCAAAATACATCATTGACAAAAGACTGTTATTCAAAATATACAAAAAACTCTTAAAACTTAACAAGAAAAAGAAACAACTCAAATGGAAAATGGGCTAAAGATCTGAACAGACACCTTGCCAATGAAGATAATAGATGGCAAATAAGTTTATGAACAGATGCTCCACTTTATATGTCCTCAGGGAGTTACAAATTAAAACAACAAAAAGATACCACTATATACCAGTTCGAATGGCCAAAATCTGGAACACTGAGAACACCAAATGCTGGTGAGGATGTGGAGCAACAGGGACTCTCGCTTATTGTCGGAAGGAATGCAAATGGTACAACCACTTCGGAAGACAGTTTGGCAGAGTTTTACCAAACTAAATATATTCTTACTGTACAATCCAGCAATCATTCCCCTTGGTATTTACCCAAGGCAGTTGAAAACTTACCTCTGCACACAGATATTTATAGCAGTTTTATTTATAATTGCCAAATCTTGGAAACAATCAAGATGTCCTTTAGTAGCTGAATGGGCACATAAACTGTGGAACATCTGGACAATGAAATATTATTCAGTGCTAAAAATAAATTAGCCATCAAGCCACAAACAGACATGGAAGAAACTTCATATTAAGTCAAAGAAGCCAATCTGAAAAGGCTACATGTATGATTCCAACTATATGACATTCTGGATAAGGCAAAAATATGGAGACGGTAAAAAGATCAGTGTTTGCCAGGGGCTAAGGGATAGGAATGAATGAATAGGCACACAGAGAAGATTTTTAGGGCATTGAAATTATTCTGTTTAACACTATAATGGTGGATACATGTTATTACATATTTAGCAAAACCCATAGAGTGTGCAATACCAAGAGTGAACCCTAATGGAAATTTTGGACTTTGGGTGATCATGATGTGTTAGTGTAGGTTCATCAGTTGTAACAAATGTTACCACTGTGGTATGTGATGTTGATAATGGGGGACCATTAAGGGATGTATAGGAACTCTGTACTTTCTGCTCCATTTTGCTATGAAAACTGCTCCAGAAATAAAGTCTATTTTAAAAAAATGGATTAGGAGTCACCAAACTTGGCTGTTTCCAGAAATTAAATCGATGCTTAAAAGGTGAGAATTCAAATTATCTCTTAGCTATATTTTTATTACTGTTATTGCTGTCATTATTTGACAAGGGTTCTCAAGATTGTCCCAAAAGGAGGTCCAAAGAAGGTTGGCAAAC
This sequence comes from Leptonychotes weddellii, assembly GCF_054177405.1. Classification (NCBI taxonomy): domain Eukaryota; kingdom Metazoa; phylum Chordata; class Mammalia; order Carnivora; family Phocidae; genus Leptonychotes; species Leptonychotes weddellii. Next base: position 447 of record NW_027724950.1, on the reverse strand, counting down.
TGGCAGCATTAATGGAATAAGCGTTTGAAATTCCAAGGGTTTTTGTAAAACAGCACTTGTTGTTGTTGTTCTTTTAGATTTTATTTATTTATTTGACAGAGAGAGAGCACAAGCAGGGGGGGAGGGAGAAGTAGACTCCCCATTGAGCAGGGAGCCCAACGTGGGGTTCAATTCCAGGACCCTGGGATCATGACCTGAACCAAAGGCAGATGCTTAATGGACTGAGCCACCCAGGCGCGCCAAGACAGCACTTGTTTTATAAAAATGGGACAGGGATGGGGGTGGGGTGGGGAGGATATTCTACATGTTGTTGTTAAAAATCTTAAGTGGGGGCGCCTGGGTGGCTCAGAGCCACTGCGGACTTATTTTGTACATTTTGTACACATGTGGTTTCCTTTAGATTCGGTGCTCTCCTGGGGACCTTTCCTGTACAGCATGGTGAGTAGA
>NW_027724949.1:0-316 GCF_054177405.1 Leptonychotes weddellii | reverse complement strand
TATGTGCTGCCAAAATGAATGCTGTGCAGCCAATCTCCAGAATTTTTCATCCTGCACAACTGGAACTCTATACCCATGAAACACCGACTTTCTTCCATTTCTTCCTCCCTCTAGTCATGGCAACCACCATTCTGCTTTCTGTTTCTATGAGCTTGACTGAAACCGTATAACACTTGTCTTTTTGTGATTGGCTGTTTCACGTAGCATAATGTTCTTAAGCATCATCCAGATTGTGGCAGGTATCAGAATGTCCTTCCTTGTTAAGAGTGAATAATTTTCCATTGCATGCATATACCACATGTTCGTTATCCATTCG
>NW_027724948.1:0-316 GCF_054177405.1 Leptonychotes weddellii | reverse complement strand
TGGCTGAGTATTACTGCATTGTGTATATATACCACAGTGGCATATCAGTGGACACTTGGGATGCTACCATATCTTGGCTATAAATGAAATGGTACATATATCTTTTCAAATTAGTGTTTTCGTTTTTTGGGAGGGTAAGTACCAGGTAGGGGAATTATGGGATCATGTGGTAGTTCTGTTTTTAATTTTTTGAGGAACCTCCGTACTGTCTTCCGCAGTGGCTGCATCAGTTTCTATTGCTGCCAGTGGTGTACAAGGGTTCCATTTTCTCCACATCCTCACCAACACTTGTTGTTTCTTGTGTTTTTGATTCTAG
>NW_027724947.1:0-316 GCF_054177405.1 Leptonychotes weddellii | reverse complement strand
TTTTTTTTTAAAGATTTTATTTATTTATTTGAGAGAGAGAGAATGAGAGACAGAGAGCACGAGAGGGAGGAGGGTCAGAGGGAGAAGCAGACTCCCTGCCGAGCAGGGAGCCCGATGCGGGACTCGATCCCGGGACTCCAGGATCATGACCTGAGCCGAAGGCAGTCGCTTAACCGACTGAGCCACCCAGGCGCCCCTAAGGAGTATTTTAGACAGGAGTGCCCCAAGCCTTAACCCTGTGCCCATCATAGACATTGCTAACCAATCGGCATTCCTCCCTGCTGAGCTTCGATCTGTATCCTACCAACTCGGAACT
>NW_027724946.1:0-316 GCF_054177405.1 Leptonychotes weddellii | reverse complement strand
TCGGGCTCCCTGCTCAGCTGGGGGTCTGCTTCTCCCTCTGCCCTCTTCCCTCTCGTGCTCGCTGTCTCTCATTCTCTCTCTCAGATAAATAAAAAAAAAAAAAAAAAAAAAAACAAAAAAACTCAATAGTTCAAGAACCTAGGGGAGGCTACTAGATGAAATTCATTCAACCAGTGGCTCCCTTGCTTGGCAAGTTTCTAATAAACTTAAGCTTTTGTTATTTCTTTTTTAGTAACCAGAGATTTTTCTGATAGTTTCATATGGGCTCTTTGATAGCTCCTTGGGTAATAATCAGGAAAAAGTAAATAGGACTTTT
>NW_027724945.1:0-316 GCF_054177405.1 Leptonychotes weddellii | reverse complement strand
TAATATGACTCTTTTATAAATGCTATCAGAGAAAAGGAAAGAAAAAGAGAAAATACTTCCCAACTCATTTTAAGAGGTCAGCATAATCTTGATACTAAAACCTGGCAAAGACATTAAAAGAAAAAGAAGTTACAGATCAGTCTTTCATAAACATGGCTAGATCGGATTATCATAGACACAAATACTAGCACATCAAATCGAGTCATAGAGAAGTATGACATGGCGTTTAAAATTTGCTTATCAAACTAGTTTAACATTCAAAAATCAAACTATTTTATTGCCCTATTAACAGGAAAAAAGGGGGAAATCATTTTAT
>NW_027724944.1:0-316 GCF_054177405.1 Leptonychotes weddellii | reverse complement strand
GACCTGCCCTGGGGTCATGAGGAGTGGCCCATTATAAACTTTCTTTTTTTTAATTTAATTTAATTTTATTATGTGATGTTAGTCACCATACAATACATCATTAGTTTTTTTTTTTTTAAGATTTTTATTTATTTGAGAGAGAGAGAATGAGAGACAGCATGAGAGGGAGGAGGGTCAGAGGGAGAAGCAGACCCCCCGCTGAGCAGGGAACCTGATGCGGGACTCGATCCCGGGACTCCAGGACCATGACCTGAGCCGAAGGCAGTTGCTTAACCGACTGAGCCACCCAGGCGCCCCTACATCATTAGTTTTTGAT
>NW_027724943.1:0-316 GCF_054177405.1 Leptonychotes weddellii | reverse complement strand
TTAGCTCCTTATCATATATATGGTTTGCACACAATTTCCCCCATTCCGTAGGTTACCTTTTCATTTTGTTGGTGGTTCCTTTTACTTTGCAGAGCTTTTTAGCTTGATTTAGTCCCACTTGTTTATTTTTGCTTTTGTTGCCTTTGCTTTTGTTATCAAGCTCCCCAAAATCAATTTGGATACCTTTTATTTCTTTTTCTTGGCTAATTGCTCTGGGTAGGACTTACAGGACTATGTTAATTTAAAGTGGCAAAAGTGATCATTCTTTTCTTGTTCCTGATCCTGCATTGAGTATGATGTTAGCTGTGGGTTTGTC
>NW_027724942.1:0-316 GCF_054177405.1 Leptonychotes weddellii | reverse complement strand
TTCCAAATGGTTCCTGATTCCTGATGGAGGCTTCGTCTTTGTAAAGCCAGCACTCAGGGTTAGGAGGGGTAAGGAGCCCTATTGGATTTGGCCCCTGGCTGACCCTTTGACTTTAGTTCTTTTTCCTCCAATATATTCATTTTATTTTCAGCCATGAAGAACTGTATTTGTAGGTGCCAGAATATTCTGTGCCATTTCTCAGCTCTCTGGCTACTGGATATGTTTCTTTCTACCACTGTCTTTCTCCTTCCTTTCTTTAAATTTGAGAATTTCTATTCATTCTCCAAGGTTGATTCAATATGGCTCCTTATCTAGG
>NW_027724941.1:0-316 GCF_054177405.1 Leptonychotes weddellii | reverse complement strand
GGTTAGTACTAATTTTAAAGGCTAATATAGCACAGAAGAGTACAAAGAAGAAAATAGCAATTACTCAAAACCCACCACCCAGAAATAACCTTGCTTACATTTCAGTGAACATCCCTCCAGGCGTCTCTCTATGCATATATACAACTGTGTGCACATGTTTTACATAAAGGGGAATATGCTATTAAAGTCACATTTATGTCATTGAATCCAATATGCATAGTTCTAAGAACTGAGATGTGGGTATAAGCAACCCCTGCCCTGAATCTTACTGCCTAGGTGTAAAGATAGATACTTAACAAGGATTTCAAGAGAAGTT
>NW_027724940.1:0-316 GCF_054177405.1 Leptonychotes weddellii | reverse complement strand
GTCAGGTAGGCTCATCTCCACCTCCACTGGGTCGTAATGAACTCCGAAACACACACACAAAGGCCTCTTTCCTGACCTGCTCACTCTAGATCCATTACGTTATTTAAGGCACAGACAAAAGCAAATTAAGTTGGTCATCTGGGTAATCAAAAGGACAGCAGTCTAGTTAACATGGTGGAAAGCCTCGAATGCTATAGCTCGAAGCCTGTTTCTCAGCTGTGGTCTCCTTGAACTGTTTCCCTAGAACTCGCAAGTCTTTGCGGTCCTGAAGTTCCATCTGTCCTAAAATTACTTTTCTATAAAGAGTTCTTCATTT
>NW_027724939.1:0-5176 GCF_054177405.1 Leptonychotes weddellii | reverse complement strand
ATGGAAATTATAAAAAATTTTATAAAAGGAATTGATAAGAAGTTGTTTGAAAAAAGAAAGAAGAGAATTTATAAAAAATTAAAGGGGAGAGAATGTGATCAGGCAGGAGACTAGAACAAAGCCATCCACTAGAGATTGAGGGTATATTTGATCGGTGGAAGAAAGTGTATCTCAAAAATTTTAAAGAGAGAACAACTTATATATATATATATGCCAAAAATAAGGGTAGCTACTATGAAGGGATAGAATATGACTCTAATAATAAAAAATAAAAATGTTTTTTAAAAAAGGGATTGATAAGATGTTGGTTGAAAAAGGGATAAAGAAAAATTCAAAAAAAAAAAAAGACAGTTAAAAAAAATTAACTTTGAAAGACTAAAGAATCATGGTAAAAAAGCCATGGATTCTATGTGCAGTATTCCCCTAGCTCTAGAGTTCTGTCGTTCTCATTGATTGGTAAACTTGGTCTTGGCCGGCTGTTCTTGCTGATCTTCTTGGGGAGGGGCCTGTTGCGGTGGTTTCCAAATGTCTTTGCCGGGGGCGGAATTGCCCCACCCTTGCCGGTCAGGGCTTAATAATCTGCTTGGGTTTGCTCTCGGGAGCTTTTGTTCCCTGCAAGCTTTCCGTATGGCTTTGGAGGCTGAGAGTGAAAATGGCGCCCTCCCAATCTCTGCCTTGGAGGAGCCGAGAACTCGGGCCCCGCTCCTCAGTGCACCTCCTGAGAAAAGCAGTCAGTCATTCCTGTCTCCCCGGTCTCCGGCCACACTCTGTCCTCACCCGGCCTGTGACCAAGCATTTCTGTCTCTGGCACCCGACTCGGTGTGAAGTCTCCAAACCCAGCAGATCCCTGTGGTGCACTCCCACGCCGCTCCTCCCGGGGGAGGAAGGGGAGTCTCCCAGGATCTGCCACTTGTTGGGTCCCTACTGGAGGAGCAGTTGCCCGACTGTCCTGCTGACCACAGTTTAGGGCCACCCTGAGCTGAGAGCCCGTGCCTTGGCTCTGTCTCGGCAGCCGCCTTCCCCGCTCCGATACCTGGGAGCTCTGCCGCACTCAGGCACCCCTGGTCTTTCTGTGACCCCGAGGGTCCTGAGACCACACTGTCCCATGAGGGTTCCACCCCCCGCTTGGCCACTGGAGCGACGTCCCTCAGCGGAGCTGACTTCTAAAAGTTCCGATTTTGTACTCTACTGCTCTATCACTTGTCAGTAGTGGCCGACGGAGGCCCTCTCCCCTGCCGTCTATCCTCCCGAATATCGCCTCAGATTCACTTCTCCACACATCCTACCTTCCAGAAAGTGGTCGCTTTTCTGTTCAGAGAGTTGTTGCTCTTCTTTTCTTCGATCTCCTGTTGAGTTTGTAGGTGTTCAGAATGGTTTGATCCTTATCCAGCTGAATTCCTGAGACCAGACGAAATCCAGGTCTCCTACTCCTCCGCCATCTTGCTCTGCCCCCCAAGCCAGTTGCAAGTTTTACAAAGGAGGAAATCAAGGCTCTGTAAAGGCCACTTAGTGATTCAACTATTAGTTATTGAGTGTTTGCTAAATGCTAGAACTGAGGAGTCAGTAGCAGCAAAACAGAGACACATCCCTGCCCTCCTAGAACGTACCGTCATATAATTGTATAACTAAATATGAAATCATAGCTCTGCAGCATGCTGTAAATGAACGTCTAAGATGCAATATGAAAGAGCCTGTGGATGGTAAATTCTTCCACAGATAGGTGATGAGTCAGGGTCCAGTAGGCAGATTTTGGGGTTGGGAATTGGGTATGTCTGTTGCCCAGGTAGAGGAGAGTATATGCAGGGCATTGCGGCATGCAAGCAGAGTTTGAGGTACTGAAAGACTAGTGTAGCTGGATCATAAGGAGCCAGGGGAAAGAAGCATGGTATTAAGACATAACTTAAGAGGTGACATGGGACAGGCTGCCCTGATTTCTGTGGGCCAAGTTGAAGCTAGTAAAACTTAAGCAGAGGTCAGGTGTCCTGTCTCTATAGAAGAAATGCATTGTCCCAAGTCATCAGCCCAAAGTCACAGAGAGATGCTAAGTCTCTAACCCAAGTCCTACCTACTCTGAGCTGGTCTGTCCTTCACTAAACTCGAAATGCCTCTACAGATGAAACAATGCCAAGTTCAGCTGGAGATGCAGCAGTGTATTATTAGGCAAGTTTTGAGTTGAAGGAACCAGGTCAGGTGTTTTTATCACTTAGTGTCCCTCCCACAGAAAATGTTGCACGGAATTCACAAATAGATGGCCCCATTTGCTGTGTAATGTGGAACATTTTCTCCCCCTCCCTTCCCTGTCCCTGGAGGGAAGGACTCATGGGGCTTTTGTAAGTAATTTTAGCAGGTTTCAAGGCTTTCTCATTTTCATTCTCCAACTTCCCCAGAAAATACAGAGCAGTGTCAAGCTGAATTTCCAAGGACTGCACTAAGGGGAGTTTGCTTCCTTCACCTACGGCTCTGAAGACATTCAGGCTGAGGTAGTGGAAATCCTGATATGGGATTTCATTTGGTTTTTCAGGAGTTAAAATTGGTCTGATAAAAACTAGACAAGTGCTGAGGGGGTGGCTGGGGAGAGGAGGTACCTTTTGCTATGGCGATTTTTTTTGTTTACATGCACTTTTAAAATAAACATCATCTTTGTCCTTTTCTCCTCTCTCACTTATGGAAAGAAAGATAAAGAAGAAGAAAAACCTTCTCGCTTGAGGGCAGTGTTGACAGGAGAGGCACAAGGCCATCTCTAACAAGTGAAGCATTCTCTTTATACAACCCTAATAAGTCAGGAATGGGGATTGAGCCCTTCTCCCACCCATCCACACCCCCCTCCCCACTTTTGTCTTTAAAAGTTGCAGGTTCCCAAACAGCTGTCCTTTGGACCTCTGATGCAGCTTCAGTGCCTTCCTCCCCTGCCTCCTCCTAAACATTTAGTTGGTCTTCTGCTCTAACTTCTCAATCATACCCATGAATTCAAACACCATTCCAATCAGAATTTTACGGAGAACATTTTTCTTTGGCAGGAAAACCACTGAGGACAGCTTTGACTCTCTCTCAAACACACACACACACACACACACACATGCACAGCCCCCCAAGCAAATAAACTTTAAAATGGGGTAACATTTGAACTTGTATTTATTTTTTCAAGAATTAAGCCATGGGGGCCTGTAATGTTAGTGGGTTTAGAACAGTACTTTCAAGTGGAGGGCTCTGACATGGGGCTGCTTGGGTTCTGAGTCTAGATCTTAGATACTAACTATTTAACTATATGAGGAAGTTACCTAAACTCTGTTTGCTCAATGAATAGTTGTGGTGGTAAATAAAATAATTTAAGTACAGAGGTTAGCACAGGGCCTGGCATAGCATCAGCTCTCAGGATTTGAGCTATTAGGGGCATTTGTTTGTTAGGGGAGTAATGCAGTCTCCAGAATGTTTGTTTTTCCCTGACATTTCATTGTCCTCTCCAATTTTTATTTTCCTCCAACATTAATTGAGTGCCTACTGTATAATCCCAGAAGATTCTAGAGTTAGGATGAATGACTGAGACTTGGGTCCAGCCCTCAGGTTGCTCCCAGACCCTCTTAGTAAACTGGTGGGCAATCAAGGACCAGGAAAGATGCCTGTCTTACCCTGCCTTGTCCCACTCTGGAAGGAGATTGCTCTCCAAGAACCCTTAGGAGCATCTTGATATTTCATACACTCTGCACCCGAGGCTATAGCAGCCTCTGTTCTGTTAAGTGCCATAGATAGGCAATGAGCACACTCAAGGCAAGGATAAGGAAGGCTCCCAGCATGAAGCCAGAAAGAACAGTGGGCACCAGGACAGCGACGCCAAGTAGCAGCGTGTCCCCAATGCTGTACTGTTTTCCCTCAAGTGGGAGAGCCAGGCGGAAGAGGTCGAGGGGCCACTTGGAAGGCCTGGCCTCACCCAGCTGTCTCCAAGGTGACTGGAGAAAGGGAAGGGACAGACAATGTGAGCCTCCTATAACCAGGTTATTTATAGTCCCCTCCCTCCTGACGGCCCTGGCTGTGCACTCAGCGGCCTCAGCGCACAAGCCAAAGGGAGAGATGATCCCACAGGGCAGACCAGTTCTTGGGGAAGGGACTGCCTTCAGTACTGCCCACTGGCAGGACAGTACTCCCACTTACTGGGAGACAAAGAGCTCTGATCTATCCTGGGGCCTTCATAAAGCCCTTGGCTGGAGGCTCGCAGGAGAGGCATCCAGTGTGTTCCCATTCCTTTGCTTCTCAGGAGAAAGAGGAGCAGAACCTCTTTCAAATAGGTCCTCTGCTACCTTTATTCTCCTGTGCCTCTGATCCCAGTTATCTGTTGGACCTCCTTACTGCTCTGTGTTTTTTTGGTTCATTACTAAACAAGAGGAGGAATGGAACGGAATGAACAGATTAAAGGCAGGTGTGTGCAGAGCTTTGGGCTGGCTGCCTTGAGGGGCCAGACCACAATGGAGCCACCTTGTGTAGCGCAGGGTCTGCAGCAGGAACTCGAGAGACAGGAAACAAACGCATCTGCCTTTACTCTTTCCCTCTCACACACAACATGGGTTTCTGATGAGACAAAGTGGCAGTCGCCCTTACTTTATCCACTGCCCCACCTTGAACTTCAGCAACTAAGCCCTCTTAGCTCACTTTCCTCACTTTGGCCCCTAACCTGCTGCTCCCAGCCCCTGGACTTGACTCTGTGCCTCCTCCTGAGCCAGATCTGTGCTCAGCCCTAAGATGGCCTTCTTTTCTGCCTGGTGTCAGAACTCTTGACTTCCTGAGTCCCACCCAGGACTGGCCCTGAAGGGTTTGCCCAGACCTCAGCAAGAGGGCATAGAGCTGGGAGAGGTAGTGAGACCTGAGGCCTTCCTGGGGGAGGGCCCTAGTCTGGTCTGCAAACAGCAGCTAACTGATTTTAATAAATGTGATAAGGATCACACTTGAGTGGGTGGTTACAGCATTGTTTCCCCCAAAGTGTGGTCCTATGCCACCTAGGTCAGAATCACCAGAGGTATGAGTTAAAAAGAAAGTAGGCCGGGGGGGCGGAGCAAGATGGCGGAGGAGTAGGAGACCTGGATTTCATCTCCTCTCAGGAATTCAGCTGGATAGGGATCAAACCATTATGAACACCTACAAACTCAACAGGAGATCGAAGAAAGGAATAGCGACAACTCTCTGAACA
>NW_027724938.1:0-316 GCF_054177405.1 Leptonychotes weddellii | reverse complement strand
TCTGGCCTCTTCCTCCAGCCCCTGGAGCCCTCCTCTCCCTGCCCCCATGCCCAGCCCCCTCTCTCTGGAAGGCAGTTTAGTTTTGGGCTGGTTATGTAGCTTTGCGGGTCAGACCCGTCAGGTTCAACTCACTGCTTTGCTGCTTACCAGCTGCGCAATACGGGTGAACCATGTCTCTTCGATCCTTGCTGTCCTAATCCGCAAATGGCAGCTGGTGGCAGCGCCCACCTCCTAGGATCCCTCTAAGGGTAAAAGGGGATAAGCCACATCAAGAGCTTGGCCTGGTATCTGTGCTCGGTGAGCCTGGGCTATTTCT
>NW_027724937.1:0-316 GCF_054177405.1 Leptonychotes weddellii | reverse complement strand
TGACGACCAAGGGTCTCGAGGCCAGGAGACCAGGCGTCATCCTGACACCAGGAGTCTCGTTCTGGAAAGGGGGCTTCCTAGGGGCCAAGGAGCATCTGAGGGCCGGAGGCCATGGGCCGTTGCCTGCTTGGCGGGGGCCTGTGCCCTCCCCGCGGCAGGTGCTGGCAGGTGCTGGCCCGCTGGGTGGTCGGGGACAGCCTGGGCGGGGGATGCAGACCCGGGTCCCACCACGAGCCGGCCGGGCAGACTCGGCTCCCGCTCTGGAACAGGAGAGACGGATGTGGGGAGAGGGGTTGGGGGGCACAGATTGGGCTGG
>NW_027724936.1:0-316 GCF_054177405.1 Leptonychotes weddellii | reverse complement strand
TTGAATTTTCCTTGTATATGATGTCTATTGACTATCTACATTGGAAAATAACAAAATTAGTATATATCCAATTTCCTTTCCACTCTTTCTCTTCCTTCTCTCCCCTTCACAAACAAGTGTTTACTTTATTATATATATATTTGATATTCACTTTATACAACTAAAATCATAATCTAGACTACTTGAGTTTCCAGCCTCTCATGCAGCTTTTGACACATGACTTTAACTCTCCTTACCTAATGTTTGGTCTGTTGTATTTATCTCTATTGTCAGATTGGAAAATATTTACCCTCAATTGAGCACATTCTTTTTCCTT
>NW_027724935.1:0-316 GCF_054177405.1 Leptonychotes weddellii | reverse complement strand
TTTTTAAAGATTTTTTTTAATTTATTTATTTGAGACAGAGAGAATGAGAGAGAGAGAGCACATGAGAGGGGGGAGGGTCAGAGGCAGAAGCAGGCTCCCTGCCGAGCAGGGAGCCCGATGCGGGACTCGATCCAGGGACTCCAGGATCATGACCTGAGCCGAAGGCAGTCGCTTAACCAACTGAGCCACCCAGGCGCCCACATTTTATTACTTTTGTTTCTGTTCACTGTATCATCTGAATCATCAGTTTTCAGTTGATAGTAAATGAGTGATTAACAAAACTCTACATGAAGAACTGAAAGAACTGATTTTATGG
>NW_027724934.1:0-316 GCF_054177405.1 Leptonychotes weddellii | reverse complement strand
GGGGCAGATGGTTTGGCTTGGCACTCGAGGCTTCTGGAAGGGTGGGGGCCCGCTTCTCTCCGTGACCCCATCTCGGAGCACCCGCCCTGGTCTAGAGGAACACCCCCCGTCAATGCAGGGGGGCGGGTAACGGGACAACACGACAGACCCTCGCTGTTTAGAGTGGGGGCTTCCTGAGGGCTGGCCCTGCAGAGCTGCCGGACAGGCTGTTCTGGAACCCACATGCTAATCCAGAGGGCGGGATGACGTCCTTGGGAGAACATGTGTCAGCGCTGCCCTGTCGAGAGTGCCGGCCCGCGGCCCCAGCCCACACGGT
>NW_027724933.1:0-316 GCF_054177405.1 Leptonychotes weddellii | reverse complement strand
ATGCACAGTGTTCTGGCTCGATGCGAAATCTACAATGCAATATGCGTGCATTGTATGGGTTTGAAACCAAAGGATGAATGAAGCATTCAGAGACTTAATATTTGAAAAAAGGAGGCTCTGTTTTTATATTTTATTACAGGTACTAATATTTATAAAAATGAATTGTACCATGCTGCTACATGTTTTCAAGTACATATTGAATACTGAGGATTGGGGAGTTGATTTTTTAGTAGTAACCTAAAGCAGCTGTAGAAATGTTGAAGTAAAACTCTGCATCGGGACACACCTTTGTAATTTGTCATTTGCAGACTTTTTT
>NW_027724932.1:0-316 GCF_054177405.1 Leptonychotes weddellii | reverse complement strand
TTGTTCCGGGGATGACTTTTCTTCTTCACCACCAGGAAGAATCTAATCAAATCCACCAAGGCTGAGCTTAAATGTCTCCTCAGTTTCCTTCAATCTTTGCTTTTCTCACTGGGAGAGAGTTTTTCTGCATCTGGATCACTAACAATTCATACTCATTGCACTAGAATCAGTAGAATTTTCTGTTTCATGTATGATTTTTCCCCCTTCTTTTACATAATAAATCAGTGGTTCTCAACCAGGGGGTGACTCCCCATCTCTACTCCGGGACACATTTGGCAATGTCTGGAGACATGCTTGGTTGTCACACTGTGGGGTT
>NW_027724931.1:0-316 GCF_054177405.1 Leptonychotes weddellii | reverse complement strand
GAACCCTCCTACACTGTTGGTGGGAATGCAAGCTGGTGCAGCCACTGTGGAAAACAGTAGGAGATTTCCTCAAAAGGTTAAATATAGGACAACATTATGATCCAGCAAGTACACTACCAGGTATTTATCCAAAGGATACAAAAATACTAATTCAAAGGGGCACATGCACCCCATTGTTCATAGCAATATTATCAACAATAGCCAAATTATGGAAGCAGCCCAAATGTCCATTGGCTGATGAATGGATAAAGCAGATGTGGTATATATATAATGGAATATTACTCAGCCATCAAAAAGGATGAATTCTTGCCATTTG
>NW_027724930.1:0-316 GCF_054177405.1 Leptonychotes weddellii | reverse complement strand
GAGAGTGGGAAGGAAAAGGGAAAATCCAAGGTGATTCCCTCTCCAAGGGGCCTGCCTGTGCCCCTCTTCAGGAAAGTAGCAACTTGGAAGAAAATGTGGCATGCCTTAGGTTGCTGGGGGAGAGGGCATGTCTGTTTCCTTTGCCTGCCTTTGGCTGCCTACACACCTTTCATCCCTTCCGGCTCGATGCATCCCCCCCTGGTTCTCATGCTGACCTGTCCTCTCCCCTGACCTAGGCCAGAGGCATTGACGTGCAGCAGGTTTCCTTAGTCATCAACTATGACCTTCCCACCAACAGGGAAAACTACATCCACAG
>NW_027724929.1:0-316 GCF_054177405.1 Leptonychotes weddellii | reverse complement strand
GAAGATATTTGCAAATAATATATCCTATAAAGGGTCAGGATATAAAGAACTTCTACAACTCAACACCAAACCAACCATACAAAACAAAAAAACCCAATCAATTAAAAATTGGCAGAAGACATGAACAGACATTTCTCCAGAGAAGACCTCCAGATGGCCAACAGACCCATGAAAACATGCTGAGCATCACTCAGCATCAGGGAAATGCAAATCAAAACCACAATGACGTACGACCTCACACCTGCCAGAATGGCTAAAACCAAAAACACAAGAAACAGCAAGTGCCGGCGAGGCTGTGGAGAGAAAGGAACACCCT
>NW_027724928.1:0-5176 GCF_054177405.1 Leptonychotes weddellii | reverse complement strand
TATAATACATTTATTGATAAAATACCCAGAATTATTGCTAGTTTTATTGAGAATGTACTATGTCCCAGACACCGGGCTAAGTCCTTCACAGGCACTAAATCTTGCATGTCATAACAATACTGTGAAGTAGATAACAGCTTAATTTGCCCAAGGAGGAAACTGACGCATTGATCCCACTGTTAGGGAGTGGAAGAAGTAGAACCCAGTTCTGTCTGTCTGTGGAGGTCATGCTGTTAGTTACTCTGTGGTATTGGTCCTCTGTAAATGGAACTCAGGAAATCGCAGGTTGTGTTGGGGACATTGGCTTACTTTTGAGTTTTTTCTTTCTAGGCAGATGAAAGAGGAAAAGTACATTTGTAATAGATATTCTTTTCCATCTTTGGACCTGCTTTCTCCTCAGCACCACATTATGACCTGCAAAACAGTGCAGTGAGGACAACAAAAGCCTGTGGATAGGAAATGGGGTTGCCTTAACCACTGTGATCTTCCTTGTGTGGCTGTTGGATTTTCCATCAGATAATATTTGAGAAGAAAAATAGTTCTCTGCGAAAACCTCTGGGAAGCTTCTCCATGTTATTTGGTTTGGTTTCAAGTGTTCTCCACTGGATAATATTTGAGAAGAAAAATATTTTCCCTGAAAACTCCGAGGAGGCCCCTGAGTGTTGTCTAAGATCTGGCTTCATCTGTTTCTCCTTCTTGGTGTTCAAACTAGCAGTAACTCTTTTTCTCCTGATCGGTTCTCTGCTGATACACTAGGAATGATGATCTAAATCTAGCAGTCTATCATTTTTTCATTCTATCTGTCTACCTAGGGGCGCCTGGGTGGCTCAGTCGGTTAAGCGTCTGCCTTCAGCTCAGGTCATGATCCCAGGGTCCTGGGATCGAGCCCCACATCGGGCTACCTGCTCAGCAGGATGCCTGCTTCTCCCTCTCCCACTCCCCCTGCTTGTGTTCCCTCTCTCGCTGTGTCTCTCTCTGTCAAATAAATAAATAAAATCTTAAAAAAAAAAAAAAATATCTGTCTACCTACCTACATACCTACCTGCCTAGGACTGATGTGATCTTGCTCCCTTGACAGAATTTAGCTGCTACTCAGAAAGAAGGGTCAGAACAGCCATACAGAACCCTGGATGATTCTGAACAGTCATGAAATTATGCTTACTTGGATTAAAATGGCTTCTTACTTTGGATTATATTCCTCTTTTGCCACCCATCTGTGTTTGTAACGTAAGGAATGAAGTTAGGTCTTCTTGCTGCCTGAAGAATGGAGTTGTGGCTGTCTTCTTTTAATGGCCCAATTTATTCTGCTTCTTCGTGAACTTCCACTCTGTTCTCAGGGACTCTGGGTCCTTTGTGCATGAGAATGGGAAACCGAAGGGTCCAGGAGGGAATGGGTGGGAGGGAAAGAAGGGAGAGTGAAAGATGTTATTGAAGAATAACATACGTATATACGTATATATACATATATGTATATACATAACTTTAATAATAGATAATGAACATAAAAAATAAATTAAAAAATAGCTATAATTTTATAGTTATTTCATATATATATGGAAAGATGTAATTAAAGAATAACTTTATATATATAAAGTAGGCTCCACATCCAGCATGGAGCCAAATGAGGGGCTTGAACTCATGACCCTGAGATCAAGACCTGAGAGGATATCAAGAGTCAAATGCTTAACTGACAGAGACACCCAGGTGCCCTGAGAAATGAATTCTTAATTCTTCTAAGACGTTAGTTCTTAACGCCTTGAGCCAACTGGGCTTAATTTGAAAAAAAAGAAGTGGAAAGGGCGCCTGGGTGGCTCAGTTGGTCGGTTAAGCGTCTGACTCTTGATTTCGGCTCTGGTTGTGATACCAGGTTTGTGAGATCGATCCCCGTGTTGGGCTCCACTCTCAGTGTGGAGTCTACTTGGGATTCTCTCTCTTTCCCTTTGCCCCTCCCCGCCCCCCAAATAAATACAATCTTAAAAAAAAAAAAAGGAAGTGGAGGAGTTTCAGATGACTTTGACCTTATGAGAGCTGCATGTGTTCATTAACCAAATGAATGAATGAATTTTTGGTACAGGGGGCTGTCTGGGGCTGGAAGAAAGAATTTGCCTCATGGTAGCAAAAAAAGTCACTCTACCCAGCATTGTGACTGACCAGACAGGACTGGTGAAAAGATCAGACTCTAAGTGGAGGGCAGTTTTTTTTGTTGTTGTTATTGTTGATTTTCATTATTGTTTCCCTTACTGCTTTTGTGTGTGGAGCCCAGTGATTAAATTTAGGAACAGATAATAGATTTAGTTGATGGCTTTAAAATCACAGGACAAATTTCGCTACCAGGCAAGACAAGAGTCTGTTAATTGCGATAGAACAGTAAGAATTCAATACTCAACTTTCAGCAGCAAGTGCTCATTTAGGTTCTAGAAAAATGACCAGGGGTCCTTTTTAGAGCCTCTGCATGGTTATTTTCATCATGGTGCAGCAGGTTTTCTGATCCACTCCAGCCCTGCAATGAGATTTTAAACCAAGGGAAGCAGAAAGAGGCTCGGAAGCAATACGGTGGCTCCAAGATGGTTCCTTTTGGGGGTCAAATGCATCACTGGTTGTGTGAGAACAACCCAGTGGTATCTTAGGAAGGTGAAGTGTCCTGTCCTTGGAGTCCAAAGATGGTTTTCACCCACCTGGAATATAACCTGTAGTTGGCGTCTCTAGTCAGTTACTTCATCTAGTTGATGGCTTTGTAGAGATCCACCCACACCCTTATCCACTCTGCCTTGGGACGGGCAGGTCTGAAGGACAGGTCTGTGAGCAGGGCAGTGGGTCCAGCGTGCCCTCCCAGAGCAGCCTGAACACCCGTGGCCTTGGTCTTCAAGTACGCTTTGCAGTTCACGCAACTTTTACAATAAGCGACTCACCAACTTAAAACACATTGGAAGTTATCTATGAACGAAGAAGGAAATAGCATGAAACCCCTGCATCTTAAGGGTCTAGGAAAATTGATGGAAGTAGTCAAATACCAGATTCACGTGGAATTTATGATGCCAAATCTAGATCCACCAATAATGTCTTACCGAAATTCTCATCACCCGAGGCTTATGAATTGCTTCTTAAAATTTTTATTTTATCTTTTATGAGTTGCTTTTTTTTTTTTTAAGATTTTATTTATTTATTTGAGAGAGAGAATGAGATAGAGCGAGAGAGCATGAGAAGGAGGAGGGTCAGAGGGAGAAGCAGACTCCCCGCCGAGCAGGGAGCCCGATGCGGGACTCAATCCCAGGACTCCAGGATCATGACCTGAGCTGAAGGCAGTCGCTTAACCAACTGAGCCACCCAGGTGCCCTATGAGTTGCTTTTGAAGGTAGAGAATATAAACAGAGTAAAAGATGGCACACCTATGATGTCACATCATCTGGATGGAAGTGAATACAGCTCAGATGGGCAGAGAATTTTCAGGCTGTTTAGGACAGACATTGGGCTTCTTTCCTTCGTGATTTTCTTATCTTTGGTAGCTAGCCAACTCCCGAGTTCATTGTTCTTCAGAGAATGTGGAAAACTCGTGTTACTGGAGTCAACTTGATCTTAATATGTTTTTATTTGTCTTTTGCTGAGGGGGAAGGGCAGGGTCAAGGTGGGGTTAGGAGGTGGATCAGATTATCGGCAGAATGTTTTTAAATTTTAAAAGAAAACAACACACAGGTGCCTGGGTTGCTCAGTTGGTTAAGTGTGGAAGGGTCCAACTCTTGATCTCAGCTCAGGTCTTGATCTCAGGGTTTTGAGTTCGAGTCCGGCATCAGGTTCCATGCTGGGCATGGAGCCTACTTAAAACGAAAAAGAACCCAAATGAAACAACATAAAACAAAACAATATGTGACTTCCCTGGGAAAATGCAGAAACCATTCTATGAGTATATGCAGGTCTGTCTGGCACTTGGTTTTCCTCTAAGTTGGGATCCCTGAAGAGAGGCATTCCTTAATGGAAATTCGGAGTCCCTGGTTGGAATAGCTAAGCTTTAGAAATACATGAATTCCAGTCATATCAACTCTTAAAGCTTGAGGGGATCCCAGAGACAAAGTGACTTACTGAAGGTCATGTAACTCATTAGTAAGTCCGAGCAAGCTGGCTTAGCGCCATATATTCTTGATCTTGGGGGAAACTGCTCCTCATGGATAAGGAATCAGCATGATGGTCAAAAAGGAAACTTCTAGAAGTCTGTGTGGAAAGTACTCACTGGGCACTTAAGAATTTAGAGAAGAATTCAGCATGGTCTCTGATGGTAAGGAGAGTACAAGTTAGTGTAGAGAAGGAATAATAATGATAATAATAATGATAGTAATAATAATACAAATAATAATCGCAAGTGCCAGACAGAAAAAATGTTGGTGCCTCGCTGACAGTAGGTATTTGGTAAGTCCTTGTTGAATGAATGAATGAATTTGGGTCACCCATGAGGTGCCACCGCACGGTGGGTTAGGTCTGCTGGGAAGAAAGGCCTCGTGAAGAAGAGTTGGCTAATGGAGAATTCCAGGAATATTAATACCTCTGGAAAATCTGACCTTTCAGCTGAGTTAAAATCCGGGAAAATCCAGGCCATTTCCCTAAAGGGGCATGTTCTTGATGGGGTGACTTAGACCCACTTACAGATTTTTAGTTGTGAGGCCACGGTGGACGCTGCTACTGGATCTGGATGAAAATTCTGACGTCGGGTTTAAGGCGAGCCAATTTGGAAGCCGGGAGTAGAGAACAGTTTGAGCGGTGAGTGCCCAGGCAAGACCAGGGCTAATTAAAAAGCCGAGTCAAGACGCCGCAGGAAAAACAGTAATGAACTTGGTTAATACTTACGAAGCATCGACAGTGTGCAGATGCTGAGCTACCTTTTTTTCCCCCTTTGTACTCAAAGCAACCCTAAGAATGAGCTTTCATTCTTACCCTATTTTATAGGGGATGAAGTCAAGATCTGGAGAGTTTAAATTACTTGCCCAAGGACATGTAGTAATGATGGTAGGACTTGAAGCCATCCCAGGTTGGCCTCTTTCCAAAGCCCATGTGCTTAGCGCCCCCGCCCCCCCCCCCCCATCCAGCCTCCTGCAGGCCAGTGGGTAGAAACAAAGGGGAGAATCTAATATGTACTATCTTCTCAGGGCCTGGAGAATGTCCCCTTCCCCAAGGTGGGCTGGGAGCCAGA
>NW_027724927.1:0-316 GCF_054177405.1 Leptonychotes weddellii | reverse complement strand
GTGTGCGTGTGTGTGTATGGCAGTGGTGTGCGTTGTGTGTGCACGTGAGCGTGTGCGTGTATGGCAGTGGTGTGCATGCATGTGCGCGTGAGCGTGTGCATGTATGGCAGTGGTGTGCGTGCGTGTGTATGGCAGTGGTGTGTGTGCGTGTGCGCCTGAGCGTGTGCGTGTATGGCAGTGGTGTGTGCGTGTGTGTGCGCGTGTGCGTGTATGGCAGTGGTGTGCGTGCGTGTGCGCGTGTGTGTGCGTGTATGGCAGTGGTGTGTGTGTGTGCGCGTGAGCGTGTGCGTGTATGGCAGTGCTGTGTGCGTGTGTG
>NW_027724926.1:0-316 GCF_054177405.1 Leptonychotes weddellii | reverse complement strand
TAAATGAGGGGACTCTGGTTCACTCCTGAACTGCCAGGATCCCCATGTATACTCCAGAGTGATAATTTCAACTAAAAGGAGACCGGGGGCTCCCCAGTAATAGTTGTCTAATAAGAGGTCTCATCTGAGACCTGGGTCTGGATCGGTTCTCACACTGAGACTGGCTAGAAGATACTAAGCATTGTTGATATTAAAAATGCAAAGAGAGCTAGATGCCTGACTTCGAGTTCAGAACTGTGGCCTCAGCTCCCTGGCAGGAGAGGACAGAGGACAACAGACTCCCACTGTATGAACTGGTGTAAGACAGCGGCCCGTT
>NW_027724925.1:0-316 GCF_054177405.1 Leptonychotes weddellii | reverse complement strand
GCTCCCGGGCATCACCTTCAGCGCGCGCGCGGGCACCCCCACCGGGTGGCCGGGGCCGGCGCGGGACCGGGGCGCGTGCGGACGGCCGGCGTCGCGGGAGCCCGGGGCCCAGAGCCGCGCCGCCCAGCCCGGCGATCGGCTGCAGCCGGCCCGGTGGCCGCGGGGCGGAGCCCGAGGACCGGAGACGCCCGAGCGCGGAAGGAGCGGGCGCGCCGCGTCCTCGCTCGCCTCTGCCCGTTGCCCCGGTTGCCCGGGTTGCCCCGGTTGCCCCGGAGCCGGGCTGCAGGGCTGCGGGGCTGCCGCGCTCGGGACGCGC
>NW_027724924.1:0-316 GCF_054177405.1 Leptonychotes weddellii | reverse complement strand
CCCTGCATGGCCTAAACTTTAGAGCAAGGACAAACGGACAAAAATACCAATGCTCTCCTGTCAATTCTTGACCTGAGAAAAGCAATGTCAACTTAGTATGTAAATTGGAAGACTTAAACGGAGAGACAAAAGTGTACCCCCAAAATGGACTAGCCTACACTAGCATGACTCAACAATGGGGGGCCAGAAGGCCCCCATGCCTCACTCTCTCAGTGATCACCACTTTTCCCAGACCTGTCACAAGGAATAAAAAGTTTTGACTGCTAGGTCTAAACGTTCTTCCCTATTGATATGGTGCAGAAAGTGCGCATCTGGG
>NW_027724923.1:0-316 GCF_054177405.1 Leptonychotes weddellii | reverse complement strand
TGCACGCGGTGACATCTGAAGAGGCACGAGGTCCTTGCCTTCCAGGCCCAGAGTTCACCCGGGAGAGGGGAGGACTGCGGACAAACGGAAATGTGGCAAGGCCACGAACGCGTGTAGCCGTGGCACGGACGAGACCGGAGCGGGACGGCTACGGTCCCCAGGGCAGTACCCTGCCACCTGGTGACATGGGTGACAAGCCACTCCAGTGAGAGAAGTCAGGCTGAGGGCCCAAAGGCCATGTGCAGCGAGGAGAGAGGCAGGCTGGCTCAGCGGGGCAGCAGGGCCAGCTCCACATGCCTGCACCGAGGGCTTCGCC
>NW_027724922.1:0-316 GCF_054177405.1 Leptonychotes weddellii | reverse complement strand
CTTTCATTTACTTGTATTAAAAAATAAATAAATGTCCTTAATGTTATGGATTTGGCTTTGACTTCTACTTGGGCTGCAATGCCTACTTTGTGATATGGAATGCTCTTAACACAAGTGTTTTCTGTCACTGCAGTTTTACTTGTTCTCTGATTGAAGAATTCATTAGTAGAGTGGTTTTCTAATTGTGTTAATTGACTGATTGACTGATTACTAAGTAACTTGTTTTTATTTGTGTACAGTTTTATGAAAATGCCTGTAATATTTATTTTACAGGAATGTGTTTTCCTTGATCTTTTCATTTTGTGTTTATCAATAT
>NW_027724921.1:0-316 GCF_054177405.1 Leptonychotes weddellii | reverse complement strand
GCCTGGGGATGGGTATTAAAGAGGGCACGTTCTGCATGGAGCACTGGGTGTTATACGCAGACAACGAATCGTGGAGCACTACATCAAAAACTGATGATGTGATGTATGGTGATTAATATAACATAATAATAATAAAAAAATAAAAATAAAAACTGGGCAAAAGATTTAGAGAAACATTTCACCCATAGATGTAAGCAGATGGCAAACACATGAAAAGAAGCTTGACATCACGAATCATTGGATAGACATATATTAAAATTACACTGAGGTACCACTACAAAACCACTAGAATAGCTAAGATTTAAAAAGACTGATT
>NW_027724920.1:0-316 GCF_054177405.1 Leptonychotes weddellii | reverse complement strand
CAAGTAGGGGAAGCAGTAGGCAGAGGGAAAAGCAGGCTCCCCTGCTGAGCAGGGAGCCCAAAATGGGGGGCTCAATCCCAGGACTCTGGGATCATGACCTGAGCCAAAGGCAGCTGCTTAATGACTGAGCCACCCAGGTGCCCCTTTTTCCCCAGTCCTAAGATCAGTCATTTTACAATGAGCTCTGGTTCCTTTTATTGGATAATGGTATTAGAAACTATTATCTGAGTCTAAGTAGATACTGTTGCTACTAGGTTGACATCCTAACTTTTAAAAAAACAGTAATTTTACAAGAAAAGTTATGTAAGTGATACTT
>NW_027724919.1:0-316 GCF_054177405.1 Leptonychotes weddellii | reverse complement strand
CCAAGGGTCCTGAGACCACACTGTCCCGGAGGGTTCCACCCCCCGCTTAGCCACCGGAGTGACGTCCCTCAGCGGAGCAGACTTTTAAAAGTTCCGATTTTGTGCTCCGTGGTTCTGTCACTTGCCAGAAGCGGCCGACGGAGGCCCCTCCCCCGCCGTCTATCCTCCCAAATATCGCCTCGGATTCACTTCTCCGCACGTCCTACCTTCCAGAAAGTGGTCGCTTTTCTGTTCAGAGAGTTGTTGCTATTCCTTTCTTCGATCTCCTGTTGAGTTTGTAGGTGTTCAGAATGGTTTGATCCCTATCCAGCTGAAT
>NW_027724918.1:0-316 GCF_054177405.1 Leptonychotes weddellii | reverse complement strand
CATGACCTGAGCCGAAGGCAGTCGCTTAACCAACTGAGCCACCCAGGCGCCCAAGGATTGATTATGTTTAATGGGACTTTCTGTGCCTGAGGTCCAAACACAAAGTCCTGGGGAACGAAGAGCAGGGATGCAAAGCTGCCACCATGACTCGTGAAGGGGACCTTCCTTGGGGAAGAAGATGCAGATACCCCCAGCCAGGCTGGGTCCCTCTAACACACACCCAACACAACTGCAGCTAATTTACTGTGTGTGTCGTCAACTGCCTCCACCACCAGACAGGGGCCCCACCCTGGATCTGGTCACATGGCTGGACCTG
>NW_027724917.1:0-5177 GCF_054177405.1 Leptonychotes weddellii | reverse complement strand
CAGTAGGAACAGGAAGATATGAAAAATGGAACTGTCTCTAGTGATCATATTGTAAGGGGCTCTGTGCTAAAAACTAAAATGGTTCCTATGCATTCCTTTAAGCTAGTCTGGGAAATGTATTTTCCAGGACAGAAGCTTTGACAAGTTACAAAAGCTTCAACTTCGATTTATTTAGGGAAACATAAAAAAGGATATGCATGACTCTGATACATTAAATGTAGTTGTAGGTCCTAGCTCTAAAAATCTCATTGGTTGAAATTAATTGGGGGGTACTCAATAAGTAAAATTTACTCATTAAAAATTTAGGAATTAGAAGATTTAATAAAGGAAAACAGTTTATTATTATTATATAAAAGTCTCATTATAGTAGATAAGATAGATCTATTCATAATTAGCAGCATTTCTTACATGCTCCTAATTATAATGAGTTATTTAGAGAACCAGAAAAATGAACACATTTGTCCTTCTAATCTAAGTAGTTTATTTTTTTTAAGATTTATTTATTTATTTGAGGGGGGGAGGGACAGAGGGAGGGGGACAGAGAGTGTCCAACATGGGCTGAGATTACGACCTGAGCTAAAACCAAGAGTCTGACGCTTAACCAACTGTGCCACCCAGGCATCCCTAATCTAAGTAGTAGAAATATCATCCTTCCAATATCATTTTCTTTAAGGACTGTTGAAGAGTATTACCCCAGCCTAGGTGAAGTGATCATAAATTATGAAAAGCGGCGGGGGGTGGGGGTTAGTTTTCAAGATTGTTCCCTACGTCAGGAGATGACAAACCATTTTCATCTAGAAGGTCAGCCCCTGGATGTCAATTGTAGCTACCTGGAGTGCCACGTAAAGCAGCATTTTGAAGTCCCGTGCATAGTCAAAGGGGAAGAAGCCATAATCTAGTAGTGATTTTCCAAGTGAGGCAGGAGGAAGCGGCGCCATTTCTGAGAAGCTGCTATCCATTTGAGAGCACAGACCCTCACATTACAACTTACAGAGGGAAGAATGGAATAAAAGAAGTGAAAATACATGCGTGAACCAAGAAAAACATGTAAAGAGTACAAAGTGAAGAGAAATGAAGAGAGAGAAAACTGACACAAAGAGAAAATTCATTTTGATGTGTAAGCCAAGGAGAAAATTATAGGGGTTTTCAAAGTTTCCCGACCAAGGGAGTAGTGGGCAAATGGGTTCTATTATTTTAAAGGTATAATTCTTTCCTTTATTATAAAATTATTCGATGTTCGTTGCAAAGTTTTCAGAAAATACAAAAAAAATTTTTTTCACCTAAAACCCAGTCATTCTGCAGGCATCAATTTTCATGAGAATGTTTTTAAGAGGAGGGGGGATGAAGGCAATGCGAAGCAGAGTGGTCACCACGGCCTGCCAGCCAAAAGCCACAGGCCATACAACTGTTGTCAAATCAACTTGGGTTTACAAGCTTGCTGTAGCAAGGGAGAATGCAACCTTAAACACCTGGGGGTGTCTACGTTAAGAACCAGTGGGGAGGGTCTTGTTAGGATTTGGGTTTGTGCTGGTTGATTTGGGGGGAAGCAAGGGTTTGTTCCAGATTGCGTTCTGTCAAGAAGCAGGGACAATTCCACGACTGGATATCTAAATTTTACCTGCAAGGCTGGAGTCACTCATTGCTAGAACAGGGGAGTATTTCCTTCTTTTCATGGTTGCTTAATGTCCTCCCTCTGTCCATGTTCAGATAGGATTATGGTGTGGTCATGTTATTGTCTTGTTCCACCATAGTCACAGAGTGACCTTGTCTAATTACTGTTATTCTGTGAAAACTGTTTATCTTCAGCGGGGGAACACTCTGGCCAGCTGTTAGCTGCCGGCTACAGGCTGTCACGGACTTTTGTTTTTACTTTCTCAATCAGTTATTAATCTTGGATTCAGACTTGTGCTCATGTTCCCACACAGGACTTCGTGAAACCCAGGTGACAAAGTTTGACCAAAAGCATGGAAGAGGAATACCACCTGTCTCTGTATAGTTGCCTTGCAGCGCTTGGAGAGTTTTCTGTTTTCCAAATGCTGTGGACCTACCTGATGGCCGCATCCTCTCCAGGGCTCGGGTGAAGGGTGAGAGGGAGCTGCTGCCCTCCAGTGGCATTCTGAGTAATTACACCAGTGACTGTACCCAAGCTCAGAGGGTGACTTCCTGAGGACTTCCAGGAATACCGCAGGCAGGGCAGAAGAGGAGGGCAGATTTGCCTGGGAGCAAGAGGCAGGGAAATTTCAGATATTACTGCTAGTGTGACCCTATCAGTATTCTCAGCTTGGTGAAACCTGGAGAAATATGGACTACATGAATTGCGGGTTTTCAATGAGAACATATTTTATAATCAGAGAAGGCATATGTTTAAGATAGAAGAATAAGAATTTATTTTATTTTATTTTTTAAATATTTATTTGTTTATTTTTATTATGTTCAGTTAGCCACCATATACATTATATTGGACTGAGAAGGGACCATGCAACCTAGAAATGCAGAATAATTAAAGATGAGGAGGTTAAAAACATTTTGATATCAAAAATTATATAATAAAGTTTATATAAATAAGATTAAAATTTTACTAAAAGCGTTATGGATATTGAGAATTCAGAACCCTAGTGTACTGCTGGCAGGAATATAAGATGGTGCAGCTTCTATGGAAAACAGTAATGCAGTGCCTCAAAAAATTAAACAGAATTACTATATGATCTAGCAATTGCACACGGGTATATACACAAAAGAATCAAAAGCAGGGACTGGAACAGACATTTGTACATCCACATTCATAGCAGCATTATTTGTAATAGCCCAAAAGAGGAAACAACCCAAATATCCATCCGAAAATGAGTGGCTATGGTATATACATATCATGGAATATTAGGAAGGAAGGAAATCCTGACACATGCCACAACATGGATGAACCTTGAGGGCATTATGCTAAATGCAATAAGCCAGACACAAAGACAAATACTGTATGATTCCATTTATAGGAGGGACCTAGAACAGACAAATTCATAGATAGAAAGTATAAAGTGGGATTAAGGGGGAGTGGAGAATGGAGAGTTATAATTTACTGGGTACAGAATTTGGTTTGGGATGATGAAAAAGTTCTGAAAACAGATAGTGGTGCTGGTTACAGTACGCTGTGATGTACATATTGCTCCTGAATTATACACTTAAATATGGTTAAAATGGTAAATTTTATGTCATGTATATTTTATCACGACATAAAATTTATATAAGTAAAATGAATTCATGATTTTATCTTTAAAGAAATATGAAATGTGCCTTTTGTGTGCTTTTTAAAATTGTTTTTTGGACATTATTGACTGATTTTTATTACACAAAGAATACATTTTAAGGGTATTGCTATTATATGCTTTAAAATAAGGTTATAGTTTCATGGCCTTAAGCATGAATTCTTTGGATGTGTCCCATGGCCAGATGAAATTAAATTGAAAGCTAGAGGTTTCCCACCCATCTTTTAGAGAAATAGCATTTTAAGGATTTTCTGCTATGTTTTTATTTACCAGGTAGTTCTTGGCGTAGAGGGTAAACTTAAAGATACTGTAAGTGAGCTGTTTCCAACTAAATTAATAGTTTGGCTTGACTCGTGATTACTATATTTAACTTTGATTATAATTAGAGAAAATAAAGTGATCCTAAATAGAAGCCTACAGAAAAGCATATTAAAAATCGGTTCCCAAAATAGCCCCCGAGTGGAAAATAATATATCTTACTGCTATTGAAATTTGCAGTTGTTTAAACATAAGGGAAAGGGTGTCTTATAGCAGGAGAACCTGTGAAGCTGTCCAAAGTGTTCAAATCAGGAGATCTGAGTTCAAGGTTACTCAGCCTTGTGTGAAACCTGACTGCATCCAGCACAGTGTCTGGAACATGGTAGCTGGGCAGTAAATATGTAATGAATAAGTGGATGGTAAGTGAATATCACTTCCTCTCTCTGAACCTCAATTTTCTCATCTGAATAAGGAGGGAGTTGGACAAGATGAGTAGGTCTCAGCTCTGGACATTAAAATCACCTGTGGAGCTTTTAAAACTTCTGATGCTGGGGTGCCTGGGTGGCTCAGTCGTTAAGCGTCTGCCTTTGGCTCAGGTCATGGTCCCAGGGTTCTTGGATCGAGCCCCGCATCCTGCTCGGCGGGAAGCCTGCTTCTCCCTCTCCCGCTCCCCCTGCTTGTGTTCCCTCTCTCGCTGTGTCTCTCTCTGTCAAATATATAAAACCTTTAAAAATAAATAAATAAATAAATAAACTTCTGATGCTGGCAGCCTTAAAGAAGAATGAATTCTGACACAAGCTATAACATGGATGAACCTTGAAGACGTTATGCTAAGTGAAATAAGCCAGTCACACAAAAAACCCCACAATACTGTATGATTCCGCTTACATGAGGTACCTAGCATAGTCAAATCAATAGGGGCAGAAAGTAAGATGGTGATTACCAAGAGCTGGGAGAAGAAGGGAATGGGGAGTTATTTTTTAATAGGTACACTTTCTGTTTGGGAAGATGAAAAATTTCTGGATGGTGGTGATGGTTGCATGACATTATGAATGTACTTAATGCTACTGAACTGTACACTTAAAAATGGTTAAGATGGTGAATTTTGTGTTTTGTATTTTAACACACATGGACGCAAGTACTGACGCTGGGCCCTCACCAGACCCAATTGAGTCAGAGTGGCAGGGGGTAGGGGCAAAGGGATGGACCTGAGGAAGGGCATTTTTTGAAAGCTTCTCAGGTAATTCCAATGCAGAATGAGAGTCGAGAACTCTTCACCCAGATGATGCTTGAGATTCTTCTGTTTTACTTCAACCACCCATCATTCTAAGTAAGATGACCCAACAGGAGAAAATGAAGCCTGCTCACATTCTGCCCCAATTTCACATGTACAACTAACTGCTTCCTTGGATAAATTGCTAATGGAGTCACACTATTTTTTTTCTAAATTATTCTTTTTTCTGTTTAATAATTTTACTTCTTTTCCTAAAATGAATTAATCTTTTCACAAAACTTCACTGGACAGACATACAGTTCTCCACTCAATTAAAATTTGTATAAATAACAATAGATTCTAATATAAATTGTTCTTATAAAGAACACATGTCTACATTCAGCAAGATACTCCTTTTCCAAAGCCATTTTTTTCTTTTTTTTTTTTTT
>NW_027724916.1:0-316 GCF_054177405.1 Leptonychotes weddellii | reverse complement strand
GCTGGACCCCCTTTCCTGAGCCACTGTGAGGAGCTGGGCTTCACAAAACCCGGAAGGAGACCCCACATCGTTGCCCGCGGGCTCGCAGATGCACGACAACGGTGTGCGTCAGGAGAGAAAAGGGCATTAACAGGAGTCCCTTGTGTGTCAACTATACTTCAATTAATAAACAAAAATCCAGAGCCCGCGTCCCTTTTCCGCAGTCCAGAGTGGCCGAGACAGCGAGGCGTGAGCAGAGCGTCAGGGAGCATCATGGGGCGCATGTCTGGGACAAGGGGTGAGGGGCCACCACCCCTGCAGCCCGGGCCGGGGTGAG
>NW_027724915.1:0-316 GCF_054177405.1 Leptonychotes weddellii | reverse complement strand
GCTCCCGGGCATCACCTTCAGCGCGCGCGCGGGCACCCCCACCGGGTGGCCGGGGCCGGCGCGGGACCGGGGCGCGTGCGGACGGCCGGCGTCGCGGGAGCCCGGGGCCCAGAGCCTCGCCGCCCAGCCCGGCGATCGGCTGCAGCCGGCCCGGTGGCCGCGGGGCGGAGCCCGAGGACCGGAGACGCCCGAGCGCGGAAGGAGCGGGCGCGCCGCGTCCTCGCTCGCCTCTGCCCGTTGCCCCGGTTGCCCGGGTTGCCCCGGTTGCCCCGGAGCCGGGCTGCAGGGCTGCGGGGCTGCCGCGCTCGGGACGCGC
>NW_027724914.1:0-316 GCF_054177405.1 Leptonychotes weddellii | reverse complement strand
TTAGAAAAGGGCTCACTTATTGTCTCTGGATTTGCTTCCCGGCTCCTTTCAGTGTGTCAATGGCAGGGTTTCCAGACAACAACCAGAACTCATATTCCTTCTTCAAAGGTTTTTTAACGATCCGTGCTGAAACAGAGGATTGCACATCACCAGCAACAATCACCAAGCAAGTGATTGGTGATTAGGACTGCTGTCCAGCCGAAAGCAACTAACTGTAAAATGCCTTCAATGATTCAGTCTGATTTCTAGAGATCTTGAAAGGTGAAAAAACGGAGTAGCTCAGAATTCATAAAATCATGTAGACACCATTGATTGA
>NW_027724913.1:0-316 GCF_054177405.1 Leptonychotes weddellii | reverse complement strand
TTTAGGAGGTCACTGTTTCGCTCAAGAGATTGTCCAAGAGAGGATGATGATGGCTTGTTCTGACATCTAACTCTTAGAGATGGAAAGAAAGTGAATGAATTCAGAAGGAAGTGTCTGAGGACAGATGCCGGTCAGGCTCACGGATGGTGTGAAATGGAGATGCCAAGAAGAGAGGAATCATGGGGCACCTGGGTGGCTCAGTCAATTAAGCGTCTGATTCTTGATTTTGGCTCAAGTCATGATCTCAGGGTCCTGGGATTGAGCCTCGCATGGGGCTCCATGCTCGGCAGGGAGTCTCCTTGGGATTCTCACTCTC
>NW_027724912.1:0-316 GCF_054177405.1 Leptonychotes weddellii | reverse complement strand
CTCTCTTTCCCTTTCTTTTCCCACTGCTTCAGGTCTTTTCTGATTTGTTTAGAGTATATTTTCTGGGGACGTTGTTACTCTGCTAGCATTTTGTTCTCTCATTAATCTATTCTCCTCTGCACAAAATGACAAGATGGAAAAAATCACCTCAACAAAAAGAACAAGAGGTAGTACCGACTGCCAGGGACCTACTCAATACAGACATTAGTACGATGTCAGATCTAGAGTTCAGAATCATCATTTTAAAGATACTAACTGGGCTTGAAAAAAATATGGAAGTTATTAGAGAAACCCTTTCTGGAGAAGTAAAAGAACT
>NW_027724911.1:0-316 GCF_054177405.1 Leptonychotes weddellii | reverse complement strand
GTCAACTCTAAGAAGAGCAGAACTGAATGATGGAGAGGGACTAGGATTGCATAGCATCACTGAGCCCTGGATCAAGCTTATATCTGGAGCTTATATCTGAAGCTTACTTTCAGCACCTTTCACTTAAGGGGCCAGTAGGTTCCTTTCACTGATTTCTTAGTTACTTACAACCAGAACATCCCTTATTAGGTAGTTCAAGGAGTCTTCAATTTTTTAGTGATACTTTGTCACATTTTATGGGCCTATCACAGATTTATGAATATGGGATTAATCAAGGTCTCAGGATACATCTTTCATGAACATCGGGGTTGACTCT
>NW_027724910.1:0-316 GCF_054177405.1 Leptonychotes weddellii | reverse complement strand
TGCATGACCCTGACTGCGGAGTTTGGGGACACCGAGCCACCCTACACGGGTGGAGGAACCAGGCAGAAACGCCGTCTCTAGCTACTAACGCTGTTTCCCATGGGGCTACAGGTGCACAATTCTGATCCTGCTGAATGTCTGCACCCGAATGGAACAATGGAGCCAGTGAAGACAGATGG
This sequence comes from Leptonychotes weddellii, assembly GCF_054177405.1. Taxonomy (NCBI): domain Eukaryota; kingdom Metazoa; phylum Chordata; class Mammalia; order Carnivora; family Phocidae; genus Leptonychotes; species Leptonychotes weddellii. Next base: position 137 of record NW_027724910.1, on the reverse strand, counting down.
TGGGGCCAGGCTTCGCACGGCTGCAGTGGGAGGTTGGATCAGCAGGGGCGGGAGGCTGGAATGACCCACGCGGACATGGGTTCATCGGTGTGAACTCGTGTTTAGCACGCATGCACGCGCTGTCCTGTCCACACAGA
>NW_027724909.1:0-316 GCF_054177405.1 Leptonychotes weddellii | reverse complement strand
TATGCCAAGTCTGGCTCTTACTGGCTCTTGAAAGCTGAATTTTGCCAGCCAGTTGTTGAACACAAGACAATTATATTAAAAATTAATATTAAATTATTAAATTCTATAGACTTATCAAATAAAGTATATTACGAGCAAAGTTAATAAATACTGACAACTCGTTACTTTCCAATTAGTTTACTAGATTTTACTATTGTTTGTGCTCTTAAGGTTATTTATGTCTATTCTATCTGCCTGGTGGAAATCCTGTAGAATGATGTGCTACTTCCTGCACATTTTTTCCAAATGTTACATTAGTAGCATGAAATCAGCCAGG
>NW_027724908.1:0-316 GCF_054177405.1 Leptonychotes weddellii | reverse complement strand
AGTACACTCATCATCAAATGGCACTGGTATAGGGGCGCCTGCGTGGCTTAGTCACTTGGGCATCTGACTCTTGATTTCAGCTCGGTTCATGATCTCAGGGTCACGGGATTGGGCCCCTCGTTGGACCCTGCGCTCAGCACAGAGTCTGCTTGTCCCTCTCCCTCTGCTCCTCCCCCCGCCCGCTCACTCTCTCTCTTTCCAATAAATAGATAAATACAATCTTTTAAAAAAAATGGGATTGGGGCGCCTGGGTGGCTCGGTTGGTTAAGCGACTGCCTTCGGCTCAGGTCATGATCCTGGAGTCCCGGGATCGAGT
>NW_027724907.1:0-316 GCF_054177405.1 Leptonychotes weddellii | reverse complement strand
TTAATGTTTCTTCACAAATGGTGAAAAATACTAAAGTACAGACAAGGAATAATCATAATGTTGTGGCCAACATTATAAATATGGAATTATAAATTTAAAACATTTTCTGGTTTAAAAAATAAATCTGGTAGTCAATGCAGCTCTGCGGGGTCTCTGCGTCTAGTAGGGCCGGTCTCTGCGTTCCTGACGGTGCTCGCCTTTATCCATTTTTCCAGGTCCTCCACGCCCGCCTCTTCTTCCTCCCATCTGTTCCATCAAAGGTCCAGGGGGCCCACCAGGGCCGCCCCGTCTTCCTCCACCAAAGCCACCTCGGTCC
>NW_027724906.1:0-5177 GCF_054177405.1 Leptonychotes weddellii | reverse complement strand
AGACATAGAATGTAAGATTAAATTTAAATGAAGGGGGGGAAATCGGAGGGGGAGACGAACCATGAGAGACTATGGACTCTGAGAAACAAACTGAGGGTTCTAGAGGGGAGGGGGGTGGGGGGATAGGTTAGCCTGTTGATGCATATTAAAGAAGGCACGTACTGAATGGAGCACTGGGCGTTATACGCAAACAATGAATCATGGAACACTACATCAAAAACTAATGATGTAATGTATGGTGATTAACATAACATAATAATAACATAACATAATAATAAAAAAACTAATTATGTAATGTATGGTGATTAACATAATATATAAAAAATAACAAAAAATAAAAATAATAATAAACTTAAATAATAATAACTAAATAATAATAATAAAATAAAAATAAATAAATAAATAAATTTAAAAGAACTCTAATTATATGATGTCTACACAACACCAACTTCAAGTATAGGACTCAAATAAGTTAAAGGTAGAGGACTGGAGAAAGATATGTCATTAATAAAAAGGAAGCTCGAGTGTCTATATTAATTTCAGGCAAAGTGGAACTTCAGATAAGGAAAATTATCAGTGATAAAGAGGGATATTACCTAATTAAACAAAAGTTAATTTTCCAAAAGCCATAACAATTTTAAATTTGCATCTAACAGGATGTGACTAGTGACAAAATACATGAGGCAAAAACTGACAGAACTGAAGAGAAATAAGCAATCCACTATTACAGTTGGATAATCCCTCTGTCCATAATTGATAGATCAAATTGGTAGACAATAAGAATGTAGTTGAACTGAACATCACAATCAATCAACTTTTCTGATTGATATGTATAGAATACTCCATCTAACACTGGCAACATTCCAGTTGAGAAGGGCACATCAAACATTTGCAATGATAAATCATATCCTCTACCAAAAAACAGACATTATTTGAATTTACAGTTCCAGAAATCATACAAACTATGATCCCCAAACGCAGCAGGATTAAACTAGAAACCAATAAACTGAAGGTAACTGAGAAAGTACTATATGTGGACATTCAACAACACATTATTAAATAACCCATCATTCAAGGAAGAGGCCTCAAGAGAAATTGATTGTATGAGAAAGGAAAAGATCTCAACTCAATAACCTAAGCCCCTCCCTTAGAAAGCTAGAGAAAGAAGAGCTAAATAACAAAAAGAACAAATATAGAATATAAGTAGATATTCAACTATTACAAATTAAGCCAAAAATTTTAAGAAACATCAACATATGTGTAAGTGAGAATGTGAAGTGAGAGGAACTCACATACACTACTGGTCATACAGTCAGTTGATACAGCATATTTGAAAAGCTAACATGCATACACTCTACAAGACAGAAATTATACTTCTGTGAACTTAACCTAGAGAGATTCTGGTGCTTTGTACGGCTATTCACAGGTTTGCTCATAAATCTTTTTTAAATATGAAAAAAAAGTGTAAATGTTCTACAACTGTAGAGTGGATAAATAGAAATTAATTGTAATAATACAAGTGAGTTTTATTTGCATTGAAAATTAATGAACTACAACTAGACTCATCAAATGGATGAGGTTCAAAGCAAATATTGGACAAAACATAACGCAGAAATGTAAAAATTGTCCTTTAAAGATATTTAAAACATGGAAAAATATTGGTACTTATGCCTACATATATATACATATGGCAAATCTATTCAAAGAATGAAAGGAATATTTCACACAATGAAGAAGGAGTGGGTGAATTAACACTTGGGTGCTGATAACACTGTTAGTGTTTTCTCTTAAGTTAGAAAGCATGCATGCAAGGCTTTGTTTTATTTCTCTTTAAACTGTATATATCCATTATATGCAGCTTTTAAGCATTTGTTATATTTCTCAATAAAAATGGTTTAAAAACTGTTTTTAGCTAAGATTTCTGTAATCAAGCACATCTAAGGTTTTATTAATTTGACAACCTAATGGATAAGCCAGAATGGGAAGTCAGAGAGTCTGTAGCTTTCAGAATAAATAGAAAAACAGTGGGCGAGAATTAAGACTGTAGATTACCCATTTAGGTTTATAAATAACATAATCAAAATGGCTTTTCCTTTTCTTTCACATTCCTTGATATGGTTTAGTTTTACCCTTTCATTTGATTTTGGGAGATAAAAGTGTCTGGCAGACGATTAATTGGAAAGTTCAACTCTTATTCCATTGAGTCCAAATTCTTTTAGTATTTATGTATTTTAATGCATTTCCTGTAATTTTATAAATGTCTGAAGAACTTTATAAAGCTCAATTAGTGTCATAGTTATAAATCATTGTTAACTACTAAAACTATTATTTGATGTGTTCTTTGATAAATTTTCTTCAAAGTTATATCCATTTAAACTTTCAGCTAATCATATGTAAATGAGGTGAAGTTTAGTCTTAACTGGGAATGCTGTGTAAAATTAGTTTGAAAAAGAAATTATGACTTTTATTACTTTTTATTATGCATTAATGTAAGTGTTGTGAGAGAAGTTACTTAAAGTGCTGTATAATTCAGACCAGAAATATTTCTTGGTTTGTTCAATTTAAAAAAAATCCTTAATCCAGATTAGCTTTTTTTTTTTTTAAAGATTTTATTTATTTATTTGAGAGAGAGAGAACACATGAGAGGGGATAGGGTCAGAGGACGAAGCAGACTCCCTGCCTAGCAGGGAGCCCGATGCGGGACTCGATCCAGGGACTCCAGGATCATGACCTGAGCGGAAGGCAGTCGCTTAACCAACTGAGCCACCCAGGCGCCCCAGATTAGCTTTATATGTATATGAGTTTGAAGATTCTAACATAAATTGGAAACATTTTGAAACCTCACCAAAATATTTCCAGAAATTCAAGTATTTTGTCCTTAGTAAACATTCTCTGTAAAGGGCCATATAGTATTTTATGTTTTACATGTCTCTTGGTCTTTGTCTCAACCACTCAGTTCTGCCCTTGTATCAAAAGCAACCTTAGACAACACATAAACCAATGGGTGTGGTTGCTTTCCAATAAAGCTTTATTTACAAGAACAGGTGGCCAACTTGCAGGCTTTAGTTTGCCAAACCCTGCTCTAGACTTTAATTAGCAGATTCAAACTTTCACAAAATTATAAAGAAGATAAAGTTTACTTATGTGTAGCCCTTGTTTCCTTCAGTCATATTTTCAGATTTCTCCCTCAAAATCATTTTCCCCTTTTTCTGTAAACTCATCCACTTTAGGTCATATTAAGTCTCATCCTGATTTCTTACTCCATTAACTCCAATTCACTGTCCCTGACTTCTGGTCTATGCCTCTTCTATTCATTCTCCTTATTTCAGCTAGAGAAATATTTCCAAAACACAAGGTTCATTGTGTCTTTCTACACCTTAATTTACTTTAATGGTATCCCATTGCTCTTATAACAATGTTTTATGTTTAAAATAATAATAATAATTATTCTCAAAAGCAATACTCATGTAATACCTTAATATTAATATAAAACTTAATTATTTAAACTATTTGTAAGAGGTTTAAAATAAAAACCTATTGAATTATTAACATTTAATGAATAAAATTTTAATATCTAATAATAAAATTCCATATTACATAAGCTATTTCATTTGTCAGCAAAGTATCTTTTTTCATAAAACAAAACACAGAAGTCTTGTCTCTAAAACACTCCCTCTATTAACTCTGTTCTCAGCATAATACATATTTTGGGATCACTCCATGTTACTAGCATTGATGACTTATGATATTATAAGAACATGATAATTAACTCAAGATATTTTTAGGAAGAGTAGAGATTATGGAGAATTTTTTAGAACATTTATCAACTATCCCTATTTCATAATTTTCATGTAGTTCTTTCATTCTATTTAGAATGAGGAAATAAATAGTGAAATATCACAAATAAAAAATAATTCTACCACTTCTTCCCCTCAGTGTTTTCTCCTTCATGTCTGGGAAATAGGAGCTTTATGAATGAAACACTACAGAAAATGTCTAGGAATTACATATTAATATAAAGCATATCATGAAAATGTAATTTATTTTTCATATAGTGAGTAGAAAGATTTCACCACTTCAAATATTTCGGCGTACTCACAAGATTCCACGGGGCATATTCATGTAAGGCTTTTACTTAAAGGCAAAGACATAGTGAAGCAAGAGAAACGGAGTGCAGGCAAGTAGTCGGTGTCCGAGAGATATCGGCGTACAAGCTCCCCAGGTCTTTATTCACACATGGCCTCACTTATTTCCAAATTGAACCACGAAGACCTATGTGAGGAATCTTGCTTCAGGAGAGTTCAAGGCAATTTCCCAGTAAGTGTGTTTTTGGCCCTAGGGATCACCAGGAGAGCTTTGGATTTTAAAGTATACATCATAAATTCCATTGCTCTTATCGTGGCCAAAGAGGGGTCGCAAGAGGTAAGAATAGTTTTGTCAGTATGGCTGTATATAAACTATATCCTACGCTGTGATATAAAATTCACATTAACATTTTATTATTTTATTTCATTATTTGGTTATTAAGATCTCTGTTGGCTTCCTTATGTTAATAATGAATAATTTATTAAAAACGAGGTTCCCTAATGCCATTAGAGACTTAGTTTTGAAAAAAAGATTTTGGAATGGTGTTTTTTTGTTTTTTTATCTCCTAACACAAATAAGAGTGCTTCCATTTTTACTGATTAGCATGATATAAAATCACTTTTAAGACTTGGCCTCTGCTTATCTTTAGTTTTTCCCTAACAAACCCTCCCTTCTTTTCTTTTTTTTTTTCCTTTCTGGTACTTTTTATTTATTTATTTATTTATTTATTTGTTTGTTTGTTTGTTTGTTTATTTATTTTTTAATTTTATTATGTTATGTTAATCACCATGCATTACATCATTAGTTTTTGATGTAGTGTTCCATGATTCACTGGTTGCATGTAACACCCAGTGCTCCATTCAATACGTGCCCTCTTTAATACCCATCACCAGGTTAACCCATCCCCCCACCCCCTCCCCTTTAGAACCCTCAGTTTGTTTCTCAGAGTCCATAGTCTCTCATGGTTCATCTCCCCCTCCGATTTCCCCCCCTTCATTTTACCCTTCCTACTACCTTCTTCTTTTTTTTTTTTTTTAACATATAATGTATGATTTGTTTCAGAGGTACAGGTCTGTGATTCATCAGTCTTA
>NW_027724905.1:0-316 GCF_054177405.1 Leptonychotes weddellii | reverse complement strand
TCTTGTTTCTTTGTCTGTTTAAAGAACTTGCACACTCTGTCTTCTGTGCATAGTGTAGTATGACTGCTCCCCTGGATAGCTGGGACTGAGTTTTCAGCCCAGAGTGCCAGCCCTCAGACTAGACCTGCCCTCAGACTAGCCTAAAGAAGCCACACAATCAATGTTTCTTAAATTGAATTCCAGGTTTCAAAAAAAGGAAACATTAATAATCAGCATTAAACAATCCACATATGGTAATACATAAGAGTACTTTCATCTGAAACGACAGATGTTGGCGGGGATGCAGAGAAAGGGGAACCCTCCTACACTGTTGGTG
>NW_027724904.1:0-316 GCF_054177405.1 Leptonychotes weddellii | reverse complement strand
TTTTTTTTTTTTTTTAAAGATTTTATTTATTTATTTAAGACAGAGAATGAGAGACAGAGAGCATGAGAGGGAGGAGGGTCAGAGGGAGAAGCAGACTCCCTGCCGAGCAGAGAGCCTGATGCGGGACTCGATCCCGGGACTCCAGGATCATGACCTGAGCCGAAGGCAGTCGCTTAACCAACTGAGCCACCCAGGCGCCCCATTATTCAATTTCTTGATTAAAAAGTAATCTATGACTATTATAAAAAAACTATTCTGAAAATATGGAAGAGTATGAAGACAAAATAAAACATAAATATCATTTATCATTTCAACC
>NW_027724903.1:0-316 GCF_054177405.1 Leptonychotes weddellii | reverse complement strand
TATTTTTTTTAATTTTGATTTAAATGCCTTAGGCAGTATATATATTGTCCTTTAAACTGGAGACCCCACCATGTTAATCAGACTACTCCAAAGAGTTGTTATCTGTAGCTACTGAAAACACCAGGTTTCTCACCTTTGCCCTGTTTTTCCAGCCTCAGTGGTCTGATCACTTTGGATGAGAACCCTTGCTTGTGTGTTACTTGCATTGTCTCTGCAGATAAGCTGCCACCTGTCATCAGTTGTTCCCGTATCTAGTCCTCTTCCTCTTCAGCTGCAGATTTATGTTCCTAATTGTTTATTGGAAATGTGTACCCAT
>NW_027724902.1:0-316 GCF_054177405.1 Leptonychotes weddellii | reverse complement strand
ATATTAGAAGTCAAGTCATGTAATAACAAAATTTATGAGATCTGATTCAACATAACCACCCTTCCACAAAAAAGAAAGAAGAAAGAAAGAAAGAAAGAAAGAAAGAAAGAAAGAAAGAAAGAAAGAAAGAAAGAAAGAAAAAAGGGAAAGGGAAAGGAAAGGAGAGAAGAGGCCAATCTATTATACACTTCTTTTGGTATATAAAATCTGTGGACTCAGTGGAAACAAGCATTCATGCATCTCATGTTTCCTTGGATAGTCCCATTTCATGCTTAGTCTTTCTGCATATTGTATATATATATATATATATATATAT
>NW_027724901.1:0-316 GCF_054177405.1 Leptonychotes weddellii | reverse complement strand
GGCGGCCACACGCAGCGCCCTCCGCAGCGGAGGAGGAGCGCACGCCGCGCCTGCGCCTCGGGGCGCGCGCCCCCGCGCCCCCTGCCCCCCAGCCCGCCCGTGTCGCTGGGGACCCCGGCACGCCCGCCCTTTGGGAGCCCGCTTCCGTGGCTCAGCACTTAGCATCTCGAATCCGTTGCTAGGACCGCTGGTGGTTCAACGCCATAAACTTTGGGCAAGCGCTCCACTGCCTAGCATGTGGTTGGTGGATGCTCAGTAACTTATTTTATTTTCCTGTAGCTGTACTTCTGTGCCAGACCCTAGGCTAAGCAGTTTG
>NW_027724900.1:0-316 GCF_054177405.1 Leptonychotes weddellii | reverse complement strand
TCTAGGAGACAATCTTGCCTCTTCTAGCTTATGGGGGCTGCTGTTGTTGCCTGGCTTGGGGCTGCATCACCCCGATCTTCAAGGCCAGCACCTTCAAATCTTTATCTGTTCCATCATTACATCACCTTCTCCCCTTTTTGTGTCCTTGTAAAATCTCCCTCTGTCTCCCTCTTAAAAGGATACAGGTGATGGCATTTAGGACCCAGCTGGATAATCCAGGATAATCTCTCCAACCCAACCTGCTTCACTCAATCACATCTGCAAGACTTGACCACACACTACCATAGGCAGTACATGGACAGTTTTCGGGGATTAG
>NW_027724899.1:0-316 GCF_054177405.1 Leptonychotes weddellii | reverse complement strand
TGACAAAGACCCCGTCCTTGACCAGACTATGGTCTAGGCCATGACCTTGGGCATTGTCCTTGGCCCACTAAGTCCAGTTTTAGCAGGAATCCCACTGGGTCAGTTTAGCAGAAATCCTTCACCCTTGGTATCTGCTCTCAATATCTTCTCCTTCTGGCCTGCCTTCAGTAAGAATCCTGTGCAGTCCATTTGGCCCAACACCACCCCACCCCCTTAGCCCTGATGCGCCCTCTCTGATTTTGCATCCACTGGTCCCCTGCTCCTTGGCTGTGACCCCCACTTGGGCTTGTTCTCAGCTGAGCCCAATCTCTCCCCC
>NW_027724898.1:0-316 GCF_054177405.1 Leptonychotes weddellii | reverse complement strand
CCCTGGTCCCCTTCCCTCCGGGTGCCATGTATCTTCTACTCTCTCACCCTCAATTCTGCCCATTGTCTATATGCCCCTGCTTCATTCTAACAGGACAGAAAATAATAATTTCCAGTCTTAGGCTACCCTTTTTCAGCTTCACGGATGCAGAGAAAGATTTTTTTCTAATATTGGGTAGCAAAAAATAAAAGAAATAAATGTTTTCTTCAGTATGTAAATATAATTAGTATTACAAAAAAATATGATACCATGCAGGGTTTATCTTGAGTAATATATATATATATTTTTAAGAACATAGAAGAAAAAGAAGGGTATG
>NW_027724897.1:0-316 GCF_054177405.1 Leptonychotes weddellii | reverse complement strand
TTTCTTCTGCAGCTTCCTCACCTCCTCAGCCTGCACAGAACTGAAGAGTCAGGGCCTTGCTCTGGGTGAGGCGCTGGCCGAAGGGAATGTTGTGGCTGGTCTGAGCTTCCATCCACACCAGTCAGACTCTCCATGTCAGCAGGGCGGCTGTTTCATTTTCTTCTCATTCGAGTGTTCACTGGGGAAGCACCTGTGATGTCCTTCGAGAACGTTTTCCTTTGCATTCATAACTGGGCTAATTGTTTGGCACAAGAGGCCTAGCTTTCGGCCTGTCTTGGGTTTCGACAGGCGTTCCTCACGAAGCTTAATCATCTCT
>NW_027724896.1:0-316 GCF_054177405.1 Leptonychotes weddellii | reverse complement strand
GATATGAGGAATTCTTAATTGCAGGAAACAAACTGAGGGTTGCTGGAGTGGGGGGTGGGGTGGGAGGGATGGGGTGACTGGGTGATAGACACTGGGGAGGGTATGTGCTCTGGTAAGTGCTGTGAATTGTGCAAGACTGTTGAATCTCAGATCTGTACCTCTGAAACAAATAATGCAATATATGTTAAGAAAAAAAAAAAAAGAAGAAGAAGAAGGTAGCGGGAGGGGAAGAATGAAGCGGGGGAAATCGGAGGGGTAGACGAACCATGAGAGATGATGGACTCTGAAAAACAAACTGAGGGTTCTAGAGGGGAGG
>NW_027724895.1:0-5177 GCF_054177405.1 Leptonychotes weddellii | reverse complement strand
TTGGATAACAGCCCTTTATCTGTAGTGTCATTTGCAAATACCTTCTCCCATTCTGTGGGTTGCCTCTTTGTTTTGTTAACTGTTTCCTTTGCTGTGCAGAAGCTTTTTATCTTGATGAAGTCCCAAAAGTTCATTTTTGCTTTTGTTTCACTAGCTTTTGGAGATGTATCTTGAAAGAAGTTGCTGTGGCCGATGTCAAAGAGGTTACTGCCTATGTTCTCCTCTAGGATTTTGATAGATTCCTGTCTCACATTGAGGTCTTCCATCCATTTTGAGTTTATCATTGTGTATGGTGTTAGAGAATGGTTGAGTTTCATTCTTCTGTATATAGCTGTTGAATTTTCCCAGCACCATTTATTGAAGAGACTGTCGTTTTTTCCATTGCATATTTTTTCCTGCTTTGTCAAAGATTATTTGACCATGGAGTTGAGGGTCCATATCTGGGTTCTCTATTCTGTTCCATTGGTCTTTATGTCTGTTTTTAGAAGCCTCTCGAAAAGCCTTAAATTTATTGAGATGCCAAACAAATTCTTCACTAAATAACTAGAATAAGGAGTGAGACTGAGGAGGAGAATGAGCATGAATCTATGTTAACAGTGATAGGATGGACATCACTGAATGGTGTCCAAGGACATTTATAGGCAGGTATGCATACCATTGGTCTTGAAATTCATTTTATAAAGAAACCAGGGAAATGGAAATATTTCAGCCAGAATAGAGTAAGTTTTAGCCTCTACAGAAGTTACACACAGAGAACTTAAAATTATCCTTGAATGTCTTGTGGTTCTTACCCCAGGTATTTGGGATGAGGATCTGTATTTGGTAGTGAAATATGTTTAACCTGGATTAGATCACTTTTATTCACATCCCCCTTTAAGTCAAGTCTGAGCACACTGACTATGCAAGATTATACAAGGTTGTGAGAACACATTTTTAATGAGAAAATCAGGGATACAATAATAATAACAACACCTAAAGTGCATAGCATAACACTTAATAGTTTTTAAAATTATTTATTATTATTCAACCCTTAATACAATTGATTAATCCTATTATTTAGCCCTTCTGAAAGATGATACAGACTTAGTCAATCTCTGCCTTCAAAGCAGTCTCTTTGCTGAAATTGACAAATTGGTTACTTACAAACTGACTAAGCATTGCTAAGAAAGAGACTCAAAATAGGGTCCGGAGGATATTGAGGAAGCTGGCCCATGTATGTCTCCTGCTTCAACTCTCAGAACAAAGAGAACTTTTGACTTTTGTCAGTTGCAACTAACCACCTGCTAGAACACAGCCTTCTACTTTGGACTAAAATAGAGATAATGTAATATCTGCGAGCTAAATAGCCAGTCTTGTATTAGTCAGTTTAACCCTTCCAGCCCCAATCATAATTGTTTCTAAACAACTTTTGTAACTTTGTGGTTTTTGCCTCTATAAACTTGCACTCCCCTGGCGATTCAGAGCAAACATTTGATTTCAGCTAACTCTGGGTCTCCAGGATTGCCATCCCTAAAACCTCAAATAAATGTTTTTGGCTGCTTTACAAACTTGTCATCTTGGTTAACAACCTTAACAGGATTAATTTATACTGTTATTTAACCCTTAATAAAACAATCTGGGAGTGAAGATTTATTAATGATGTAACATTGGTAAATTTACTTCTCTATCCCTTAGCTTTTTCTTTTAAAACTATCATAAAAAGCTGATCAAAGATTATATAGGGCAACACATGGAAAATAACTATATTTAATAAATATTAACCATTATTAGCATCATTATTATTATTTAGAACACAGACATCACCAACTACAATTTACAGATCTAGAAGAACCTCCAAAGTTATAAATGAGTTCATTGCCTGTGAAGTGGTAGTCCCAGAGCTTTCAATTCTGAAACCATAATACTTTGTACTATGCCAATTTTACTCTGAGCTACAGTTGACTTTAAGACCTCACTTTGAGGACGTGTGGCCTCTTTGAGATACCCCTTATTATAGGATCCTAGGGACAGTGACTTGGTGTGGAGCCGAGACATTGAGGCAGCAGGAACAGGGGCCTGGAGCACCAGGCCTGCTGAAGAGGTCACTCAATATCAGCGGCTTCCCAAAGCCTCCAGAGAGCCTGACATTTTGGTTTTCCTTCATTTTAGTTCCTGTCAATTTCAAAAGAGACAAGTTTCTAGGGCTGAAATTGATGTGTTTGTGTGACTACTCCAGGCTGCTGAAATTGACAGAGGCTGAAACTGATGAAAGTAACCAATTTGTCAATTTCAGCAACGAGACTGCTTTGAAGGCAGAGATTGACTAAGTCTGTACCTTTTCTGCCTGATCAGAAAATTTTATTTTTTCCCTCACTTTAAAAAAAAGTCTTGTATTTACTCTCAGCAAGTATTTTGGACTGTCCTCCAGATACAACCTGAATTGGCCTGACAGTTTAAACAGATGGTCAATTCTTTCAAAATTCAATCTAGTAAATTGTTTAGCAGAATATTGTTTCCCATTGTATTGACTGATCAATTTATTCAAAATGCTTTCAAAAAGACATAAATTGTGGATTCACTTGAAACTCTGCTGCTAGTGAGTTTTGATGCATCTCATGAAAACCACATAGCTTGTACTGATTTTCCAGTCAAACACTCAATCATATCAGTCCAGACAGCCTTACTGCATCTGTCAGCTATCTGGTTTTGACAAATTTTGGCTGATTAAATCAAAATGGTTTGTAGAGTTTTAAGAATCTATTAGGGAAAGCATTGGAGTTAGCAGAACCGGTATCCGGTACTTCGATCTACCAGTTCTGTAAGCTTGTCCAAGTTATCGGCTTTTATTCTCAGCTTTTCCCCCCTATAATATGAGATTTGAATACAGCAGCATGTTCTAAAATGTGCTCCTTAGAAAAGAATACTTGATTTCATAGGACGTTAATAGATCTAACAAAAAATGCATGATTAAATAATTTAGAAAAACATTAGTTAGGGGTGCCTAGGTGGCTCAGTCATTAAGCGTCTGACTTTGGCTCAGGTCATGATCCCAGAGTCCTGGGATCAAGCCCCGCATCGGGCTCCCTGCTCCACGGGAGGCCTGCTTCTCCCTCTCCCACTCCCCCTGCTTGTGTTCCTTCTCTCGCGGTCTCTCTCTGTCAAATAAATAAAATCTTAAAAAAAGAAAAACATTAGTTAAATGTGTTTGACAGCAGGACTTCCCAGAACCTTTATCATCTTAACATGTTTAACAAATATGAATCTCAGGCACAAGCCATGGTGTATAATGAAATTAACTATATTTCTAGCTCCCATTCTGCCAAATTGACTCTTCTTTTCAGTCGTGTTGGGAGACTTGATTCTGAAATCTCCAGGGGCAGAGGATATATATAGGTAGCCCGTCTTGTCCTAAGTCATTAATCCACAAAGTTTGCTCTTGGGATTGTCTACATTAGGGATCAGCAAGGTATTTCTGTAAAGGGAAAGATAGAATATAGTTTAGATTTTGCAGGCCATTCAGATTCTTGTAGCTACTCAACTCTGCTCCTACCAGTTCTGTCATTACAATGCAAAAGTGCTAAGCCATAAATCATATATAATATGTACATTTTTTTCTTTAACCATTTAAAATGTAAAAACCAATTTTAGCTTGTGGGCTATGCAAAGAACAGATGGTGGACTGGATTTGGCTTGCAGGCTGTGGTTTGCCATCCTCTGGTCTAATTGGCTCCTTGATACTTTTATGTCATGCTTGTATCACAGGACTCGCAAGACTGTGTGTGGTCCCATCTGCCTAGACATACCCATAAGCCATTCCATCTTGGGGTCTTAGCATCACAACATCATCTGTATTCAGGAAACAAGGAAGAGGTTCTCTTTCTTCCAAGACCTCCAGATCCCTCTAAATATGTCCAACCTCCCCCCCCACCCCGGGGGGTGTCTGCTTTCCAGCCTCCACAGCCCTCCCTGAGGCAGTGAGGACAGGTCCTGATTCAATGAGAGAACCCCAAACCTACAGGAAAGGAAAAAAGTATTTAAATCTCTCAAAATGCCACCCTCATCACATAGGCATTATGAATCCCCCAAATGCCATGCAATATTTTCCTAATGGCTTCGACCAGGAAATGCTTTTTTAGGACATCTTATGGGAGAATTTTCCAGTGGCTGCACTTTGAGAAATAGCAGCTAGAAGTTCTCGAAGGTCCCTTATAGCTCGACTGCTCTAATGAGGACCCAGGACCCTGCAGGAGGAAGAATTACAGTGTAGATCTGGGTTGATGTTGCTATAAATCTTGGGACTGTATTTCAGCCCCAGCCTTCTCTCTTCCTACTCTAATCCAAAATTTTCTCACGTATCGTAACTTTCACATATTTGGGAATATGTTTCTTGGTGGAGCAAGTATCAAGTTCATTATTATGACTCCTACTGCCTTTACATATTACATTACAGTTGGATGGTTGGCTGTATGTATGGATGGTTGATGAATGAACTGGTTTTCCCCACTTTAACTCCTTTTGTCTTTAGCCTCTTCTGTAAACCTCTGTTTAATTTGACACAATGGCTAAATCTTTCTGGAGAATTGTCTCCAACTATATATTTTATATAGTCAATGTGGCTTCTTTATAAAGTATTAATCTGAATTAATCAGAAGAACGCACTTCGAATACATGGTCCCTGGACTTTTGGATGATAAAACCAAAAGAAATATAGAAGCAACCTTATTCTTGAAATGACTTGTTTGGTTTCTCTGACATGATCCCATCCACTTCTTACTGAACCAGGCCCTCAGGCTCACTAAGCAACAGAAATTGACAAGTGGTCAAATGAGAGTTTCAGGCACGGCTTTATTGGGACTTTCACTTGAACACAAGAAAGACACCACAAAGGAAAGAATCCCAGGTTGATTCCCTGAGAGGACGTTAGGGAGAGGTTTTGTTTTTGTTTTTGTTTTTTTAATTATATTTTTTTGTTATGTTAGTCACCATACAGTACATCATTAGTTTTTGATGTAGTGTTCCATGATTCATTGTTTGCGTGTAACACCCAGTGCTCCATGCAGTACGCGCCCTCCTTAATACCCATCACCAGGCTAACCCATCCCCCTACCCCCTCCCCTCTAAAACCCTGTTTGTTTCTCAGAGTCCATAGTCTCTCGTGGTTCGTCTCCCCCTCTGATTTCCCCCCCTTCATTTTTCCC
>NW_027724894.1:0-316 GCF_054177405.1 Leptonychotes weddellii | reverse complement strand
AGGAAGACAGAATGATCAGGGCGCCTGGGTGGCTCCGTCAGTTAAGCATCCGCCTTCTGCTCAGGTCATGATCCCAGGGTCCTGGGATCGAGCCAGAGTCAGGCTCCCTGCTCAGCGGGGAGCCTGCTTCTCCCTCTCCTCCCTGCTTCTTCCTCTCCTCCCTGCTTCTCCCTCTCCTCCCTGCTCATGCTCTCTTGCTGTCTCTGCTATCTCTGTCTCTCTCTCTCAAATAAATAAATAAAATCTTAAAAAAAGAGCAATGATGAGATGAAATGGATGAATATTGAATATCTAGACTTTTTCTATCATGTTCTTT
>NW_027724893.1:0-316 GCF_054177405.1 Leptonychotes weddellii | reverse complement strand
CAGGGAGCCCGATGCGGGACTCGATCCCGGGACTCCAGGACCATGACCTGAGCCGAAGGCAGTTGCTTAACCAACTGAGCCACCCAGTTGCCCTATGCACTTCTATTTTAACATCAATGATCATTTAAAGTTTTTTGCTTTCTACAAAAGATAATTATCATATGATCTCACTGATATGTGGAATTTAAGAAACAAGTCAGAGGATCATAGGGGAAGAGAGGGAAAAAATGAAACGACGAAACCAGAGAGGGAGACAAACCATAAGAGACTCTTAATCATAGGAAACAAACTGAGGGTTGCTGGAGGGGAGGGGGGT
>NW_027724892.1:0-316 GCF_054177405.1 Leptonychotes weddellii | reverse complement strand
GGGGAGGGGGAGGGGGAGAGGGAAAGGGAGATGGACAAGCAGACTCCATGCTGAGCATGGAGCCAGACACAGGGCTCAATCCCAGGATTGTGAGCCGAAGTCAGATGCTTAACCGACTGAGCTACACAGGTGCCCCTAAAATTTGTATACAATTCTTTTTTTTTTTTTTTAAGATTTTTTATTTATTTGACAGAGAGAGACACAGCGAGAGAGGGAACACAAGCAGGGGGAGTGGGAGAGGGAGAAGCAGGCTTCCCGCGAAGCAGGGAGCCCGATGCGGGGCTCGATCCCAGGACCCTGGGATCATGACCTGAGC
>NW_027724891.1:0-316 GCF_054177405.1 Leptonychotes weddellii | reverse complement strand
TACATACATATATACATACATACAATCTCTCCCATCTTTAAGAAAAACTTCCTTAGGGCACCTGGGTGGCACAGTTGGTTTCAGCTCAGGTCATGATCTCAGGGTTGTGAGATTGAGCCCGAGTCAGCGGAGTCTGCTTAAATTTCTCTCTCCTGCTCCCTCTGCCCCTCCCAAATAAATAATTCTTTAAAAAGAAACTCCTTTAATCACACATACCACTCTATTGCTCCATCTCCATGGACCTCATTTTCAAAAATCTTGCCGATGTGCTCTGTCTTCATTTTCTTTCTTACCATTGTCTCTTTTTTATGCTTTT
>NW_027724890.1:0-316 GCF_054177405.1 Leptonychotes weddellii | reverse complement strand
AAATGCATTTAGGAAATAGTAGAATATGAGAAAGCAATAATAACTTAAGTCTGCCTTATTTAAAAGAAATTGAGTTGGCATACCTGGCTGGCTCAGTTGGTAGAGCCTCTAACTCTTGATATTGGGGTCATAAGATCAAACCCACGTGGGGCCTAGAGCTTACTTACAAAATAATAATAATAATAATAATAATAATAATTAAAAGTAAAAGAAAAGAAATTAAGTTGAAGTTTTTGTAAATGTTCTTGGATTCTTCAATCATGGGAAAGGAATTACATCTGTGGTTGTTTGCATGCATATATTCTTTTTACTTTTT
>NW_027724889.1:0-316 GCF_054177405.1 Leptonychotes weddellii | reverse complement strand
CATAAAGAAGGATGGCAAGCAGCTGACGTGTCCAAGGGGCTCCAGCTTAAGAACATTAGAGAGGTAGATTTTATCAGCTCCACGAACGGAGGAGTGAAGAGCAGTCACAGAACAAACTAGCAGCTCCCAGTCCCTCCTCTGTTTTGTCTTCTTCAGAAGTTGACACGATTCCGTTCACCTCATTCTCAGAAGGCTCACCAAACCTCACGGCCACTGCTCCGAAGCTTGGTTGGAATACACACGGACAGTTGGTCACGGGGGGCGAATTCCCGAGAAGCCATAGGAGAAGCCACGTCTGAGGAGCTGGGGGGGATGT
>NW_027724888.1:0-316 GCF_054177405.1 Leptonychotes weddellii | reverse complement strand
TGTCCCTCAACCAAAGAGATTAAGCATGTTACATTTTTGGATCATTTGTATGTCCTCTGTTTGCTTTTAACTTTGTCCCATTTTCTACCTGGTTTTTTTTCTTTTTAAAATAATTTCGTAGGGGGCGCCTGGGTGGCTCAGATGGTTAAGCATCTGCCTTCAGCTCAGGTCGTGGTCCCAGGATCCTGGGATCGAGTCCCGCATCGGGCTCCCTGCTCCGCGGGAAGCCTGCTTCTCCCTCTGCCTCTCTCTCTCTCTCTCTGTCTCTCATGAATAAATAAATAAATAAATAATCTTAAAAAAAAATAAAAATAAT
>NW_027724887.1:0-316 GCF_054177405.1 Leptonychotes weddellii | reverse complement strand
CAAAGTCCAAAGCCAAAGGAAGGGAAGTATATTCTACCTTTTGTGAAAGTGCATTGCAAAGGTATATAGCAGACGAGGGGTATAGGTCGGATCAAGAATTGGGGCCACATCTTCTTTATGGAATATTATGCAGCCATCAAAAAACACAAAATCTTGCCATTTGCGATGACATGGATGGAACTGGAGGGTGTTAAGCTGAATGAAATAAGTCAATCAGAGAAAGACATGTATCGTATGACCTCGCTGATATGAGGAATTTTTTTTTTTTTTTTGATATGAGGAATTCTTAATCTCAGGAAACAAACTGAGGGTTGCT
>NW_027724886.1:0-316 GCF_054177405.1 Leptonychotes weddellii | reverse complement strand
GTAGACTTGATAGCAAAGAAGCAGATGAGAAAACAAAAGAGTTTTAAGTGTAAGATCTCCTATGGTTGGCTCTGAATTCATTTATACAAGTGAACAAATGTATCTTTGTGTAAAGGCATAAATACATGGACAAAAAAAAAAAACACGTTTGCTGCAAAGCCACCAATACGACGCTTCCTGTGCTTTTTGGTGTTCACTTAGCTGTGTGACCAAGGTTCAGAAAATGATCTGCGAAAATTATTCTATTTATAACCCCACATCTACTAGGTTTAAATGTAACATCGAGTCTGTTGTATGAATCAGGATTGTAACATTT
>NW_027724885.1:0-316 GCF_054177405.1 Leptonychotes weddellii | reverse complement strand
AGGAAGACAGAATGATCAGGGCGCCTGGGTGGCTCCGTCAGTTAAGCATCCGCCTTCTGCTCAGGTCATGATCCCAGGGTCCTGGGATCGAGCCAGAGTCAGGCTCCCTGCTCAGCTGGGAGCCTGCTTCTCCCTCTCCTCCCTGCTTCTTCCTCTCCTCCCTGCTTCTCCCTCTCCTCCCTGCTCATGCTCTCTTGCTGTCTCTGCTATCTCTGTCTCTCTCTCTCAAATAAATAAATAAAATCTTAAAAAAAGAGCAATGATGAGATGAAATGGATGAATATTGAATATCTAGACTTTTTCTATCATGTTCTTT
>NW_027724884.1:0-5177 GCF_054177405.1 Leptonychotes weddellii | reverse complement strand
CTGTTCATGTCTTCTATTTCCTGACTGGATTATTTGTTTTTTGGGTGTTGAGTTTGAGGAGTTCTTTATAGATCTTGGATATCAGCCCTTTATCTGTTATGTAATTTGCAAATATCTTCTCCCATTCTGTAGGTTACCTTTTAGTTTTGTCGACTGTTTGCTGTGCAGAAGATTTTATCTTGATGAAGTCCCAATAGTTCAGTTTTGCTTTTGTTTCCCTTGCCTTTAGAGATGTGTCTTGGAAGAAGCTGCAGTGGCCAAGGTTGAAGAGGTTACTGCCTGTGTTCTTAACTTTTAAAATGGAGTTGTAATTAAATTATGCACCATCATTACCATATTAGAGAATCTGTCTTGAACTATAAGTTTATCATTACTGGTAAGTTTTATACAGACTCCTTACATTTTTATGATGTTTGTTAACATCCTTTATTGCCACTTAAACAACTTCCTTCAGCATTTTTTATAAGGCATGTCTAGTGGTGGTGAATTCCCTGTGCTTTTGTTTGGGAAAGTTCTTATCCTGCTTTCCTTTCTGTGGGACAGCTTCTCTGGCCATAGTATTCTTGGTTGTCAGGTGGGTTTTGTTGTTGTTGTTGTTGTTTTCTTTTATTACTTTAGATATGTCTTCCCATTTTCTTCTGGCCTGAAATTATTTTTGAGAAATCCATTGATAGTTCTATGAATTTTTTTCTGTATGTATATAGTTTATCTCTTTTCTCTTGCTTCTTTTAATATTTTCCTTGTCTTTGAGTTTTGGCAATTCAATTACAATATGTCTGGGTGTAGTCCTATTTGGGTTCAACTTCTTTAGGGTCTTTTGAGCCTTTTGGATCTGGATTTCTATTTCTTTCAGGTTTGGGAAGATGGGGGCCATTTGCCTTAAATATACATTGCTTTTTTCTCTCTCTTCTCCTTCTGGAATTCTCATAATGCAAATTGTTTTTCATTGTGTTCCATAAATTCCATAGGCTTTTAAAATTCTTTTTAATTTTTTTTAATTTTTGCCCCTCTGACTAAGGAATTTCAAATATCCTATCTTCCATGTTCCTTATCCTTTCTTCTGCATGATTGTTTCTTTTGAAGTTCTCTATTAAATTATTAAGTTATTGTATTTTTTTAGCTGTAGAATTTGTTTAAATTTCATAAGGTTTTTTACTTCTTAGTTGAATTTCCATTTCTTTCATGCATTGTTTTCTTTTTTTTTTTTTAAGATTTTATTTATTTATTTGAGACAGAGAGCATGAGAGGGAGGAGGGTCAGAGGGAGAAGCAGACTCCCTGCCGAGCAGGGAGCCCGATGCAGGACTCGATCCCAGGACTCTAGGATCATGACCTGAGCCGAAGGCAGTCGCTTAACCAACTGAGCCACCCAGGCGCCCTCATGCATTGTTTTCTTAATTTTCTGTAGCTCTCTGTGTGTTCTTATAGTTCACTAAACTTCTTTAAGAGGATTATTCTGAATTTTTTGACAGCCCATAGATCTCCATTCTTTTCGGTCAGTTATTAGAGCTTTATTTGCTTCCTTTGGTGATGTCATTTTTTTGATGATCATCTATTCTTTATATTGGCCTCTATAAATGAGTAGATAGGGTTCTTGTCCAGACTTTGCAGGTTCACTTCTGTGTTTCTGGACATGTGTACTGGTAACATCCTTGAGTCTGTTGGGTCTGCCATTAGGATCTACTTTGGAGTGAGGCAGCTATTGAAGTTCTGAGGTAAGGAGTGAGGGGATATGCCACTGGCTAAGAATAGCTGGATAGGACTGTTTGTTTCATTCCTTATCCATGTGTGGCTGTAATAGGCTCTCTTGTGTTTATAATTTTGCATCTTTTTCTTAAAGATAGCAGTGAGAAGTATATAAACTTCAGGCCCCACAAAACTTGAATCTATCCCTATGTGGGTCTCACTGTAGTATAAATTAATAGAAGTACAATTTGCTGGGTCAGAGGTATGTGTATTTATGATTTTAAAGATATTATCAAATTGTCTTCCACTAAAGTTGGAAAATATACATTCCCAATAGTAAAATATGTTTTCTACATCTTCTCTGATGTATTATCAAGTGTTACCAAATTTTTCAGTCTTCACCAACCTGGTAAGGAAATATAGAAACTCCTCTTTCTCTTTTGCATCTTTGTATTATGATGGAAGTTGAGCCATTTTCATAAGTTTAAGAGCCAGTGAATTTTTAGAGTATTGTCTCTTCAAATATCTTGATTATTCTTTCCTATTGATTTGTAGAAGCTTTAAGTATATTAAAGTCAATATACCTTTGGTGATATAAGTTTTGTATTCTCCAGTTTCTTGTTTTTTCTCTTGTCCATGGTGGTTTTTATTTGTTTATTAATTTTTTCTGCAGATTTTTTAAAGATTTTATTTATTTATTTGACAGAGAGAGACTCAGTGAGAGAAGGAACACAAGCAGGGGGAGTGGGAGAGGGAGAATCAGGCTTCCTGCTGAGCAGGGAGCCCAACATGGGGCTTGATCCCAGGGTCCTGGGATCATGACCTGAGCCAAAGGCAGACGCTTAACAGCTGAGCCACCCAGACACCCCTTTTTCTGCAGATTTTTTAAATGACTGTCTTTTTATAGTTGATGATTTTGTGGGCTAATTAGAAAGCTGTTTCCCATCTTTGAAAAAAAAACATATATGTATCTGTATATGTCCTATTGGTTCTGTTTCTGTTTAGATCTTCAGAGAGAGACCTAACACATGGTATGTAAAACTGTTTTCAATTATTCATCTTCCCTTCCTGAAAGAGAATAAAATATCCCCACCTTTTTGCCAATTTACCTGCATAGTTATGTATATAAGCATGCATAAGCTTGACATGTATGGTACAATAAAACATATATATGGTCTGTGTCCACAGTTTCTTGCAGAAAATTAAAAAACTCTTAAAAAGCAATAGGAGTATGTTTTTTATGTTAGTGAGATAGTGGGCCTCTAGATAACTTCTAGTTGGGGGCTGGTCACCAGAAAGACCAACTATGCAATTAGATGATTGGGACTTTGGGAGAATTTAATCTTTAGGGAGGATTTTGAGTTCAATCATGTTTATTGATTTGACCAATCATGCCTACCTAATGACACCCTAATAAATACTCTGCATACTGAGGAATGGTTGAGCTTCCTGGTTGCCGAACACATTAATGTGCCAGGAGGGAGATGTGCCTTTATTCAATAGGAGGAGGACAAGGATGGTCTTTGTTCCATTTCAGATCTCATTCTTATTCATTTGGATGGTCCTGAGTTGTATCCTTTATAAAAGAGTTGTAAATAAACATTTTTTTAACTTCTGTGGATCAGTTTAGCAAATTATCAAATATAAAGAAGTTGTTGGAACCACCCAAATTTATAGCCAGTTGATTGGAAGCACAGGTGACCTCACCCCCCCACACCCCCTGCCAAAGTGTGGCTGGTGTCTGAAGTAAGGGTAGAATTGTGTTGTACTGAGACCATAAAACTCTGGAGCCTGATGTTAACTCTGAGCAGGTAGTGTCAGAAGTGGATTGCAGACCACTTCATTGGAATTTTAATAATACCTTGAAACTTACTTTGATGAGTGAAATAAAACACAAGAGGTGGCAGAGCAGAAGCTGTAAGAGCTAGCATGTTTCTAGCTTTTAGTTTTATTTCTCAATGCAGATGGGAACTATTCTTTAGCCTGGGTCCTAAAGCAAAAAACATGGAACAGAGCTGTAACTGGCTTATACCTTTGGACATATATTGTGTGGGGTGGAAATAAAGTTATAATAAACTATTATAATCAAACATTGTAAGCCAGTGTCGAGATTTGGGAGTTTGTTGCAACAGGATAGCATAACAAAAACTGACTCATTTATCCCCCCAAATTATTTCCTTTACCTCTCTATCTATGAAGCCATAAAATGGCATTATCATCTACCTAGTCATTCAACTAGAATCTAGGAGTCATTCTTGAATCTTCTGTTTCCCTTACTCTACACACTGAACCCATCTTTTAGCAAATCCTATCATTTCTGTCTCCAAAATATATCACAAATACATTCTGAAAATCTTTACTGGGATGGTCATCTGGTGCCTTCATTGCATAGATTACTGCCAAAATCTAACTCATCCCCTGCTTGTTTTCTTTCCGATTCATTCTCTGAAGAGCTGCAAAAATCATCATAAAAGATAAATTCGATCATATAATTTTTCTGCTTAAAAACCTCACTGGTTTTCCATTAGCTTTAGCATGAAACCCAACTCTCTTTCCATGATCTAAAGTCATGCCTAATCTGTACCTTGCTTGTTTCTAACCCCATCACATTCCAGTTTCTTCCTTGTTTGTCTTATTCCAGATAGAGTAGCCTTTTTTCATTCTTCAGACCCATTCAGCTTTTTCCTACCTTGGAATTTTTTGTATGTGTTATTTCTTCCATCTAGAAAGCTTTTCCTCTCATTCTTTGAATGGCTAGTTCTTTTTCTTTATTTCTGAGTTTAAAAGTCACCTTACAAGGCTTTGCTGACCACCCTATCTAAAGTAATTCCCCTCTCCGCAATTCTCCATTTCCATTCTTCTTCCTTTTATTACTTTTAACCTGCCTTCCCTGTAAAACATGTTTACTTTACAAGGGCAGGGACAGTAGCTGTCTGGTTCACTGTGTTTTTCTCCAAGGCCTAGAACACAATAGATGCTTACTAAACATTTGTCAAATAAATGAATCATTTGATAATAAGCAGTTGGGATATAGGGCAGGCCAAAAAACGGATTCTCCTGGCTGTTGAATAGGACTGTAACTACCTCTAATCTCGGGGATCTCCTTTGTTGGGTGCTTGTCTTGGCTGCTTTTAGGTAAAGGGAAACACTCAGTGTTCCATACTGTAAGGTTTTCCTTTGCCTAGTACATTGCTTTCCACACAGATAACCCCTGTCCATCCTGCCCTAACCACTAATACTATCAAATTCCAAAGCCAGGCCTCTGCTTCTCATTAACAGGTTGGCCAGATGGCTGACAAGCTATTTCCCTGTGGTAAATAGATTTGTTTTTCTTTGTCAAAAAAGAGGAGGCACAGAAGATTGTTCAACTTTCAGAGCAGGCTTAGACAGGTGTGTTACTCTGCTATTCACTCTTCTCCTCTAAGACTTCCTGTTTAGTCATCTAGACCCTCTACCTCTGCTATTTCTCTCTGATCTATTTCTAGATACCTC
>NW_027724883.1:0-316 GCF_054177405.1 Leptonychotes weddellii | reverse complement strand
GCTGCCCCCATTTCTCCAGTGTTTCCTTCCCAGACAGCCTGGTCCTCTCCTTCTTGCAGGTGGTTATGAAGGTCCTGCCCCTTTCTCCCTCCTCTCTGTTCACAGCGCACCTGTGGACCTAGGTGGGGAAAGGGAAGGGGTGGACTGTACATTCTTGGTTATCTGCACAGCTGAATGGATGATGCAGACTGAGAAGAAAGAGGGCCACAGTGCCATCTGACCTTGGTTAGCTGATTTTGGGACTAAGCGTTTTAAGACCGGTGGACCAATATTTGTATTTTAAACTCAGATGATATTTAAAAAATGGGTCTGTAGG
>NW_027724882.1:0-316 GCF_054177405.1 Leptonychotes weddellii | reverse complement strand
AGTTAAGGTTAATTAGGGTATAAACCCATGTAATGCATTTGTTTACTATCACTATCACACAATATAAACACTTCAGTTTTAAGCATAGCATTTCCTTATAAAGTTAACACATTTTGTGAATGAAGTAATTTAAAAATCACATATAATGTTTTTTAAATGAGTTATAACAAAAATTGAAGAGAGAACTTTTATTTTTTTTATTTTTTGTATTTTTTGAAGAGAGAATTTTTAAAGTTTTATGCATATGTTTCTGTCCTTAATTAAGCTTTGTGTTACTGTATTTATATTTATGTCACATAACATCAATTTAATTTTT
>NW_027724881.1:0-316 GCF_054177405.1 Leptonychotes weddellii | reverse complement strand
GTTTTTCAGGATATGGGAAACATACCTCTTCAGTGAATAAAACCATATTTGACAATAGTCAGTAAGTAGGTATATGAGTTCCATCCTTGAGAGGAAATGCAAAAGAAAATAATGCTCTAGAAGCAATGTGTTTTTTGGACAATGTGAATTGGCCATTATTTTACTTATGAATTACACTATTTTTTATATCTATATATCCATATATCTGTATATATCTTCTGAAATGATAAAAAACCCAAACTCAAAGAACATGAAAAAAATTGTATTTTTCACATGTTGATAGATAGCATCACCTTAACATTTTAGATTATAATTG
>NW_027724880.1:0-316 GCF_054177405.1 Leptonychotes weddellii | reverse complement strand
GCTTGCCTGGGTCCTCCTTGTGCTTTGGAGTCGGACACATTTGGATTCAAATCCTGCCTCTGTGCAGACATAAAATGTTTGTAACCCTTGACCCACAGTCCCACTTCTAGAATCCATCCTTAGACATAAAGATGCCATTACCGACCAACGTCCATTCCAGGCTGGCTCTTTGAGGTAAGAGCAGAAACCTCAAAACGGCTAGGACGTGCATCAGGAGGGGGACTGGGTGACTGAGCCATTGGCTTCTGCAGAACAACGGACACAAAAACTTGCACCTGTCACATTGACCCGAGACGCGCAGAATATATCGTCCAGC
>NW_027724879.1:0-316 GCF_054177405.1 Leptonychotes weddellii | reverse complement strand
TTTTTTTTTTTTAAAGATTTTATTTATTTATTTGAGATAGAGAGAATGAGAGACAGAGAGCATGAGAGGGAGGAGGGTCAGAGGGAGAAGCAGACTCCCTGCCGAGCAGGGAGCCCGATGCGGGACTCGATCCCGGGACTCCAGGCTCATGACCTGAGCCGAAGGCAGTCGCTTAACCAACTGAGCCACCCAGGCGCCCCTAAAAATAAAGTCTTAAAAAAAAAAAGTGAATAGGGGCATCTGGGTGGCTCAGTCATTGAGTGTCTGCCTTTGGCTCGTGTCATGATCCCAGAGTCCTGGGATTGAGCCCCACCCC
>NW_027724878.1:0-316 GCF_054177405.1 Leptonychotes weddellii | reverse complement strand
CTCCAAGTGCAGAGAAACCCCTGTCTGAGGGGTGGAGTGCCCAGACCTCCTCACGGGCAGACCCAGACGGTCACTAGAATGGGATGGCCACCTGGCCGCCAGATGTTCTAGTTGTGAGCTCTGTAAACTCTCAAAAACGGTTCCGGGAAAACATGCCTACCTCTCTACGCGGGGAACCACAAACAGGGCAAATTATTGACGCTTGATAAGTGAATTCCTGCATCTTTTCCATAACTTTGAAAAATTTAAAAAACTGTTTAAAATGACTATCTTATGGATGGAGACAGGGTGGGAGTGAAAGCTCTCTTAGATCTTT
>NW_027724877.1:0-316 GCF_054177405.1 Leptonychotes weddellii | reverse complement strand
GGGGAGCCGCAGAGGGAGAGGGAGAAGCAGACTCCCCCGCGGAGCAGGGAGCCCGATGCTGGGCTCAGTCCCAGGACCCTGGGATCATGACCTGAGCCGAAGGCAGACGCTTAACCGACTGAGCCACCCAGGAGCCCCTTCTGACCCTTTAGCTGAAGGGGAGTGGATTGGTTCTGTGGTCACCCAATCTGTGTGTGTGGGGGGGGAGAGATATAAAGGCAACAACAGTCCCTGCTCACCCCACTTCTGCAAAATACTTGAGTGTGCTGTCTTCTCACTCCCATAGGGTAGCTTCCGTATGCCAGGTACTGTTGAT
>NW_027724876.1:0-316 GCF_054177405.1 Leptonychotes weddellii | reverse complement strand
TCACTGAATTTCATTAATTGTAATTGTGCTTAGAAACTAGGCACTTCCCTGTACTATGTGATAAAATAAAACTCACCCTGGTCAGCTGTTTCTAACCCTACAGAGAGATGGGTGAAGAAGGTAGGGCTGCTGCCACTGGGATAAGGAAAATACCTTCACTGCTCCATTGAATCCGACCCACAACCCTTTTCTACACTACCTAGAAAATTCTGCTTTTTAAAATTAACAAGTCAGGAAATGACAAATGTTGGTGGGGTTGCGGAGAAAGGGGAACCCTCCTACACTGTTGGTGGGAATGAAAGCTGGTGCAGCCACT
>NW_027724875.1:0-316 GCF_054177405.1 Leptonychotes weddellii | reverse complement strand
GTGGGGTCTGCTGAGGACTCTTCTGCTCCACCTCTGGGGTATCTATTCTTCTTGGGAGCCAATGTTCCTCTGACAGCGGTTGCCATCATCCTCCACCTCAGCACTGGCACAGATTTTTCAACTCTGGCTGCAGGTTAGAATCATCAGGGAAGGTTTCATAAAATGTCCATAGCTGTCTCTACCTTCAGAAAATCTTGCTTACACAGCCTAGGTAATTCTGGCTTCTGCTGAACATGGCCTTAAAAGGCTCTGTGCTCGGGGGTGGGGTGGGAGGGATGGGGTGAATGGGTGATAGACACTGGGGAGGGTATGTGCT
>NW_027724874.1:0-316 GCF_054177405.1 Leptonychotes weddellii | reverse complement strand
GTCCGAGGCCTTGCTGTGCGTTGTACACGCTGCCACCCGTCCCTAAGATGCCCGGCCCAATGTAGGTGCCCGTAGACTTAGCTACTCAACACGAGTGACCTGTCAGCGCGCCAACATTCTGGTCACTCACGGTCCTTCACCGGGACAGCGGACGCTCGCCTGCCGCGTTAAAACAAGACGCCAAACATTCGGGGCAAACCCCAAGCCGTCTTTGCGTCCTGCATCCCTCTCCCCGGGGGCCCGGCTGCCCCACCCTGACGGGCCGCCTAAAGGAGGTCAGAGGTCATTCTCTGAGCCCGTGGGCCTCGAGAGCCCC
>NW_027724873.1:0-5178 GCF_054177405.1 Leptonychotes weddellii | reverse complement strand
TTATTTCACTTAGCATAATCTCCTCCAGTTCCATCCATGTTGATGCAAATGTTGGGTATTCATCCTTTCTGATGGCTGAGTAATATTCCATTGTATATATGGACCACATCTTCTTTATCCATGCATCTGTTGAAGGACATCTCAGCTCCTTCCACAGTTTGGCTATTGTGGACATTGCTGATATGAACATTGGGGTGCATATGGCCCTTCTTTTCACTACATCTGTGTCTTTGGGGTAAATACCCAGGAGTGCAATTGCTGGGTCATAGGGTAGCTCTATTTTTAACTTTTTGAGTAACCTCCATACTGTTTTCCAAAGTGGCTGTACCAAATTGCATTCCCACCAACAGTGTAAGAGGATTCCCCTTTCTCCACAACCTCTCCGACATTTGTTGTTTCAACCCACAGAATGGGAGAAGATATTTGCAAATGATCCTACAGATAAAGGGCTGGTATCCAAGATTTATAAAGAACGTCTCAAACTCAACACCCAAAAAACATAATCAAGTCAAAAAATGGGCAGAGGACATGAACAGACACTTCTCCAAAGACATACAAATGGTTAAGAGACACATGAAAAAATGTTCAACATCATTAGCCATCAGGGAAATTAAAATCAAAACCACATTGAGTTACCACCTTACACCAGTTAGAATGGCAAAAATTGACAAGACTAGTGTTGCACTTTAAAAAAGTTAACCAGCTGACAAGAGATTCATTTTAGACCTAAAAACACCTGCAGATTGAAAGTGAGGGGATGGAGAACCATCTATCATGCTAATGAACATCAAAAGCAAGCCTGGTAAAAAGAAAGCCAGGTAGCCATACTTATTTCAGACAAACTAGATTTTAAAACAAAGACTATAACAAGAGATGAAGGGCATTATATCGTAATTAAGGGGTTTATCCATCAAGAATATCTGACAATTATGAATATTTATGCCCCCAACTTAGGAGCACCCTAATACATAAATCAATTAATAATAAACATAAGGAAACTCACTGATAATAATATAATAATAGTAGACGACTTTAACACCCTATTTACAGCAAAGGACAGATCATCTAAGCAGAAAACAAGGAAACAATGGCTTTGAATGACACACTGGACCAGATGGACTTAACAGATATATTCAGAACATTTCATCCTAAAGCAGCAGAATACACATTCTTTTCAAATGCACATGGAACATTCTCCAGAACAGATCATGTACTGGGTCACAAATCAGCCCTCAAAAAGTACAAAAAGATGGAGATCATACCACGCATATTTTCAGAACACAACACTATGAAACTTGAAGTCAACCACAAGAAAAAATTTGGAAATGGGGCGCCTGGTTGGTTCAGTCGTTAAGCGTCTGTCTTTGGCTCAGGTCATGATCTCAGGGTCCTGGAATCAAGCCCTGCATCCAGCTCCCTGCTTGGCGGGAAGCCTGCTTCTCCCTCTCCCACTCCCCCTGCTTGTGTTCCTGCTCTCGCTATCTCTCCCTGTCAAATAAATAAATAAAATCTTTAAAAATATTTTTGGGAAGACCACAAATACGTGGAGGTTAAAGAACATCCTAGTAAAGAATAAATGGATTGGCCAGGAAATTAAAGAAGAAACAAAAACATACATGGAAGCAAATGAAAATGAAAACACAACAGTCCAAAACCTTTGGGAGGCATAAAAGGCAGTCCTAAGAGGGAAGTATATTTCAGTACAGGCCTACCTCCAGAAGCAAAAAATTTCTCAAATTCACAACCTAACCTTACACCTAAAGGAGCTAGAAAAGGAACAGCAAATAAAGCCTAAAGCCAACAGAAGAAGGGAAATAATTAAGATTAGATCAGAAATAAATGATGTAGAAACAAACAAACAAACAAAAAACACAGTGGAATGTATTAACGAAACTAAGAGCTGGTTCTTTGAAAGAATTAATAAAATTGATAAACCCCTAGCCAGACTTATCAAAAAGAAAACAGAAAGGACCCAAATAAATAAAATCATGAATGAAAGAGAAGAGATCATAACCAATACCATAGAAACTCAAACAAAAATAAGAGAATACTATGAAAAATTATATGCCAACAAACTGGGCAACCTAGAAGAAATGGACAAATTCCTAGAAACCTACAAACAGCCAAAACGGAAACAGAAAGAAATAGAAAATTTAAACAGACCCATAACCGGCAAAGAAATTGAATCAGTAATCAAAAATCTCCCAACAGACAAAAGTCCTGGGCCAGATGGCTTCCCAGGGGAAACCTACCAGACATTTAAAGAAGAGTTAATACCTGTTCTTCTGAAACTGTCCCAAAAAATAGAAATGGAAGGAAAACTCCCAAACTCATTCTATGAAGGCAGATTACCTTTATTCCAAAACCAGACGAAGACCCCACAAAAACGAGAATTACAGGGTGCCTGGGTGACTCAGTCATTAAGCGTCTGCCTTCAGCTCAGGTCATAATCCCAGGGTCCTGGGATCGAACCCTACATCGGGCTCCCTGCTCAGCAGGAAGCCTGCTTCTCCCTCTACCACTCCCCCTGCTTGTGTTCCCTCTCTCGCTGTGTCTCTCTCTCTGTCAAATAAATAAATAAAATCTTAAAAAAAAAAAAAAAGGAGAATTACAGGCCAATATCCCTGATGAACGTGGATGCAAAAATTATTAATAAAATACTAGCAAGTTGAATTCAACAGTACATTAAAGGAATTATTCACCACAATCAAGTGGGATTTATTCCTGGGCTGCAAGTTTGGGTCAATATTCGCAAATCAATCAATGTGATACACCACATTAATAAAAGGATAAGAACCATATGATCCTCTCACAAGATGCAGAGAAAGCATTTGATGAAGTACAACGTCCATTCCTGATAATAACCCTCAACAAAGTGTGGATAGTTAGAACATACCTCAAAATCATAAAGGCTATATATGAAAGACCCACAGCTAAAATCATCCTCAATGGGGAAAAACTAAGAGCATTTCCCCTATGGTCAGGAACAAGACAAGGATGTCCACTCTCACCATTAATATTTAACATAGTACTGGGAGTCTTAGCTTCAGCAATCAGACAACAAAAAGAAATAAAAGGCATCCAAATTGGCAAGGAAGAAATTAAACTTTTACTATTTGCAGACGACATGATACTCTATATAGAAAACTTGAAGACTCCACCAAAAAATTACTAGAATTAATACGTGAATTCAGCAAAGTTGCAGGATATGAAATCAATCTGCAGAAATCCATTGCATTTCCATATACCAATAATGAAGCAGCAGAAAAAGAAATCAAGGAATTGATCCCATTTGCAACTGCACCAAACACAGTAAGATATGTAGGAATAAATCTAACAAAGAGGTAAAAGATCTGAACTCTGAAAACTATAGGACGCTTATGAAAGAAATTGAAGAGGACACAAAGAAATGGATAGCAGGGGAGCCTGGGTGGCACAATTGGTTAAGCATCCAACTCTTGGTTTTGGCTCAGGTCGTGATCTCAGGGTCAGGAGATAGAGACCTGGGTTGGGCTCTGTGCTCAGCACGGATTCTGCTTGAGATTCTCTCTCCCTCTCCCTCTACCACTTCTGCTCATGCTCCCTCTCTCTAAAATAAATAAAGAACTCTTTTTAAAAAAATAAATGTAAAAGCATTCCATGCTCATGGATTGAAAGAACAAACATTGTTAAAATGTCTGTACTACCCAAAGCAATCTACACATTTAATGCAATCCCTATCAAAATACCACCAGCATTTTTCACAGAGCTAGAACAAACAATCCTAAAATTTGTATGAAACCACAAAAGACCCGAATAGCCAAAGCAATTCTGAAAAAGAAAAACAAAACTGGAGGCATCACAATTCCGGATTTCAAGCTATATTACAAAGCTGTAGTCATCAAGACAGTATGGTACTGGCACAAAAACAGACACATAGATCAATGGAGCAGAACAGAGAACCCAGAAATGGGCCCATAACTATATGGTCAACTAATCTTCAACAAAGCAGGAAGGAACATCCAATGGAAAAAGACAGTCTCTTCAACAAATAGTGTTGGGAAAACTGGACAACAACATGCAGAAGAATGAAACTGGACCACTTTCCTACAGCATACACAAAAATAAATTCAAAATGGATCAAAGACCTAAATGCAAGACAGGAAACCATCAAAACCCTAAAGGAGAACACAGGCAGAAACCTCTTTGACATTGGACATAACATTTTCTTACTAGACACATTGCCAGAGGCAAGGGAAACAAAAGCAAAAATGAACTACTGGGACTTCATCAAGATAAAAAGTTTCTGCACAGTGAAGGAAACAATCAACAAAACTAAAAGGCAAATGGGAGAGGATATTTGCAAATGACATAGCTGATAAAGGGTTAGTATCCAAAATCTATAAAGAACTTATCAAACTCAATACCCAAAAAACAAATAATCCAGTTAAGAAATGGGCAGAAGACATGAATAGACACCTTTCTAAGGAAGACATCCTGATAGCTAACAGACACAAGAAAAGATGCTCAGCATTGCTCAGCATCAGTGAAATACAAATCAAAACCACAGTGAGATGCCGCCTCACACCTGTCATTGGCTAAAATTAACCACACAAGAAACAACAGGTGTTGGCGAGGATGCAGAGAAAGGGGAACCTTCTGGCACTGCTGGGAATGCAAACTGGTGCAGCCCCTCTGGAAAACAGTTTGGAGGTTCCTCAAGAAGTTAAAAATAGAGCTACCTTACAGTCCAGCAATTGCACTACTAGGTATTTACCCAAAGATACAATAATACAGATTTGAAGGGGCACATGCACCCTAATGTTTATAGCAGCATTAACAATAGCCAAACTATGGAGAGAGCCCAAATGTCCGTTGACTGATGAATGGATAAAGAAGATGTGATATATATAAACAATGGAATATTACTCAGCCATCAGAAAAATGAAATCTTGCCATTTGCAATTACATGGATATAGCTAGAGTGTATTATGCTAAGTGAAATATGTCAGAGAAAGACGAATACCATATGATCTCACTCATGTGGAATTTAAGAAAGAAAATAGATGAACATACGGGAAGTTGGAAAGAAAAAAAGGAGAGAGGGAAACAAGCCATAAGAGACTCTTAATGAGGGGGGCAGAGCAAGATGGCGGAGGAGTAGGAGACCTGGATTTCGTCTCCTCTCAGGAATTCAGC
>NW_027724871.1:0-316 GCF_054177405.1 Leptonychotes weddellii | reverse complement strand
CTGGGTGGCTCAGTCGTTAAGCGTCTGCCTTCGGCTCAGGTCATGATCCCAGGGTCCTGGGATCGAGTCCCACATCGGGCTCCCTGCTCTGCGGGAAGCCTGCTTCTCCCTCTCCCGCTCCCCCTGCTTGTGTTCCTGCTCTCGCTATGTCTCTCTCTGTCAAAAAAATAAATAAAATCTTTAAAAAAAAAAAAAAAAAGAAGTGTAGGGCTGTGTACAGACACTGCTGGAAATGGAGGAGGATGCCTGTAGTGGCTGACTTGGGGCTCTGGTAGATTGGCCTTGGTTTTACATTTTCACGATCCTAGGAAAGCAG
>NW_027724870.1:0-316 GCF_054177405.1 Leptonychotes weddellii | reverse complement strand
TTAATTCCACCAAACATCAGGAAAAAAAAAAAAAAAAGATTTGTTGTCCATTAATTGCACTTTGCACTGAGAAATTGAGTTTGTAAACACAGCATTTCCTGAAAGTGAGATATGTTTGCTGTAAAATTCACAAGCAAAATGAGTTTCAAGTCTATGATTCTTCCTGTGGAAGTCTTGCATGAATGCATCATGTGAGTAGAGCCTACATAATAAGTCAACATTCTAACTGGAAGGAAGTAGGAAATATAATTTTTTTAAAATTCTGGGTTCTACCTTGATAGTAGGTCTAGAACAAATTTATTTTAGAAAAGTCTGG
>NW_027724869.1:0-316 GCF_054177405.1 Leptonychotes weddellii | reverse complement strand
TTCAACATATCCTAAAAACAAAGACATTAATCTACATAACCCAAATAATAATTATGCCTTAGAAAATTAAAAATAATTCTCTATCTCACCAAATACCTCCTTACTAAAATTTTCCCGGTTGTCCCAAAAATGTCACTTAGAGCTGGGTTTGTTTTTTCCAAACTAAAATCTAAACAAAATTCCCTCATCACACTGGTTATGTTTCTTTAGTTTCCTAATCAAGACTAGTACCACTCATTCCCCCGCAACCACCACTTTTTCTGTGACAATGGCTGTTTGAATAACCAAGGTCAACTGCCTTATAGAATATCCTACA
>NW_027724868.1:0-316 GCF_054177405.1 Leptonychotes weddellii | reverse complement strand
GAAATCCAGGTCTCCTACTCCTCCGCCATCTTGCTCCGCCCCCTCTTTAACAGAATTTTTGATGTGACAAATGAAAAATCAGAGGCCACAGACAGAAGAGTCTAGATTTATTGGCTTTATTTGGTATTGTAAGCATATCAAATTTACCTTTCAGAGATTTTGGGGGGGTCACTATTTGGAGTCTATACGCATACATCATGAGCAGTCTTCTCCTCCGATTAGGTTTAAGACTAACCTGGCGAAGCTCTCTCTGATGCCCGTGGGGACGAGGAATTTCTGTAGTTCCATCCATAGTTTAATCTTCCTGCCACTGTTG
>NW_027724867.1:0-316 GCF_054177405.1 Leptonychotes weddellii | reverse complement strand
TATATATATACCACATCTTCTTTATCCATTCATCTGTCGATGGACATAAAGATGGTTGATCTTATACCAGCTTCTGCAACCTTATAATTATCCAACATTTTTAAAAAAATTAATTGTATTTTTTAAGATTTTTATTTATTTGTTTGAGAGAGAGAGAGCACAAGCGGGGCAGAGGGAGAGGGAGAAGCAGACTGCCTGTTAAGCAGGGAGCCCAACGTGGGGCTCTATCCCAGGACTCTGGGATCATGACCTGAGCCAAGGCAGATGCTTAACCAACTGAGCCACCCAGGTGCCCCTAAAAACCAGTTGTATTTTG
>NW_027724866.1:0-316 GCF_054177405.1 Leptonychotes weddellii | reverse complement strand
GGCTCAGGTCATGATCCTGGAGTCCCGAGATCGAGTCCCGCATCGGGCTCCCAGCTCGGCAGGGAGTCTGCTTCTCCCTCTGACCCTCCTCCCTCTCATGTTCTCTGTCTCTCATTCTCTCTCTCTCAAATAAATAAATAAAATCTTTAAAAAAAAAAAATAAAAATAAATAAATAAATAAAATGTGGGGAAAAAAATAAATAAATAAAAAATAAAATAAAATGTGGGGAAAAATGTATTAGAATCAATATACTATAATCAGGCATGGAGCTTTGCTGTTTGCCACAATTATTTTCATTAGTGAAAATAACTTTGC
>NW_027724865.1:0-316 GCF_054177405.1 Leptonychotes weddellii | reverse complement strand
TCATCTAGAACTAATGATGTAATGTATGGGGATTAACATAAGAATAAAAAAAAATTAAAAAAAAAAATAAATAAAGTAATTAAATCTTAAAAAAATAAAGCAAATATTAGTCCAAAAAAATAAATAAATAAGGGCAAGCTTTTATTACCAATGTATCACCCGTGCCCAGCAGGTTTAGTAAAGATTTGTGGATTGAATAGGTCCAAGATTACTTGGAAAAGGAAAGATCATGAGAAGCTCGTGATGAGGATTAGGGCACAGCTTCAAACCACCTCAGCTTGTTATCCTTACATATAACGCTCATGCTCATGCCCGT
>NW_027724864.1:0-316 GCF_054177405.1 Leptonychotes weddellii | reverse complement strand
GGAATCAAAACTTTGGCTGACAGGAAATATGCCAGGACTTGCCAATTGATGTGGTTGTATATAGGATCACTAAGTACATGGAGTACATAGGATCACTAAGACGTTGAACCTCTCAGTTGGTTTTCCTAACTGTGAATTAGGGATAATAATACCTACTTTGGAGGGTTGTCAGGGGAGTCGAATTAGAAACGTTGTGCACAAGAATGCTCAGTTTAAGGGTGCCAGGGTGGCTCAGTCGTTAAGTGTCTGCCTTCGGCTCAGGTCGTGATCCCAGGGTCCTGATGTCGAGCCCCGCATCGGGCTCCCTGCTCCGCGG
>NW_027724863.1:0-316 GCF_054177405.1 Leptonychotes weddellii | reverse complement strand
GGAAAGCAACTTTAAAGAGCGAATTCTGAGGTTATATTTTTGGTTCTTCAAGGGGTCATTTGCACAGCATGACTTCCTGTGATCAATGGAATCTGACCAGCCAAGAATTTGGTAGTCTTACTGTTCTTATTAAAGTTCCATTGGTTGCTTATCTTTTCACCTTTTCTTAAATGATATGGTTTTTCTTTTTTTTTTTTTTTAAGATTTTATTTATTCATTTGAGACACAGAGATAGAGAGAGAGAGCATGAGTAGGGAGAGAGGCAGAGGGAGAAGGAGAAGCAGGCTTCCCGCTGAGCCAGGAGCCCGATGTGGGG
>NW_027724862.1:0-5179 GCF_054177405.1 Leptonychotes weddellii | reverse complement strand
TTTATTTATTTATTTATTTATTTATTTATTTGCAAGAGAGCACAAGCAGGGGAACAGCAGAGGGAGAGGGAGAAGCAGGCTCCCTGCTGAGCAGGGAGCCCAATGCGGGGCTCGATCCCAGGACTCCGGGATCATGACCTGAGCCGAAGGCAGATGCTTAACCGACTGAGCCACCCAGGCGCCCCTTATTATTGTTTTTAGTGAATCCTGTCCTGAATGTGCTAACACCTCTCTTTAGAATGTGAGGTTATCAGTCATTGTTTAATGGCCTTGGGACATCAGCTGAAATTCTAAGACAAAAGTTTCCATGTCATGTTCGGTTACACTTCCTCATTCTCTGATTTTATTATTTTCTCAATAGCATTTGAAACTTGTATTATGAAAATAAAATTGCAAAACATTCTCAAATGTTTTTGGGGATACAAGTTAGAATTTTCTTTTTTTTCCTCTTGCTCCCTACATTACCTGTGTCCTCTGGGGTAATTTTTTTTTTTCCTGCTTGATTATTTTGGCCCCTTTTTCATTGAGAAGTTGTTTTTTTTGTTTTGTTTTTTTTTCAACATTTGGTGCTTTTTGGTCATCCCTTCATCGTTAAGAGTAACTTACTAAGATGCTAATGGGAAACTGTGAACAGAAGCTTATTGTCTGGCAATCGTGTAAGGTAATGCCTCTCAAATTTCTAGGAGCAGCAGAATCAATCACATGGGGGCTGGTTAAAACATCAATGACTGGGCCCTGCCCCCAGAGGGTCTTAATCAGCAGGACTGGGGTGGGGCCCAAGAATTTGCATTTCTAACAAGCTCCCAGGAGATGCTGATGCTGCTGGTCCGCTGACCACACTTTGAGAACCATTAGCACTGGGTGACCAAATGGCAGGTGCCTTTTTTTTGAGGGATCCCAAAGTCAGGGCGTTGCCTGGCTCAGGTTGCTTTGTTCCCTAGTGGACTGGGAGCGGGGACTCTTGTCATCATCACGGAGACTTCCACTCCGTTCCCCTGTGTTTGTCCTCAGCCTGCCCTAGGCTCTGGGTGCAAACCTCAGAGGGAACTGGAGTCCCGTATCTGAGGACTGGGGCGTTCAGGGTCCCCTTGCTACATGTTGGGACTTGCCTCGTGTCCACCGGCCTGGCTCCATCCACTTCCAGGCTATGTGTATGTTTGTTAAATCTTTCTTCTACCCATCCTCTCTCCCACTCTCTTTGTTGAGATCCTTTTTCTTTCCTCTAGTTTAGAGTGGGCACGTGCTCAATCTCCCATCTTTTTGAAGAAGTCCCAGGTGGGTGACTTTCTTTAGGAGAGTTCCCCAGCCTTACTGTGGAGAAGGATGGCAGGGGGACTGTCTGATGGCCCCTAGTGGAGGGCAGGAGCTGGGGCAGGCAGAGAGAATGAAATGGCCCCTAATGTCAAGGGCATGTGTTTACACGGCTGGCCATGGAGTTCAGGCCGGGGCCTGGATCCGTGGAGGGGGGGAGGGGGAGGGCAAGAAGTCAGCAGGGGCTGATGGCATAGTTAGTTTGTAAAGAGTGCCTAATCAGGGCCCTGAGGTCCATACCAGCTCTGCCTCTGTGATCTTGGGCAAGCCCTTACCCCCTGAGGCTGGGAATAAAATGGGGATAATCATACTAGGTCCAGGGTTGGGCAGGGATTAAACTGGATGATTTATATGTAAGAGCACCAAGCACATTCCCGGGCACCTCATAGTGCTTTAAATGTTCACCTGTGTGGATTCTGGCAGCCTGGAAAGATCAGGAAGAACCGAGGGACCAGAGTTATTCCAAGGTCAAAGGCAGTGGGCAATGTGGCAGGGGAGAAGGTGGGACAGAGGGGACCTCTATTCACTCAGGCAGGGGCTAGGCCCTGGGGTTCCCCATATCCTCCAGGCTGTTAGGAGACAGAGAGGGAACAGGAGCAATGCCGACCATGAGAATGGGGCCCTAACAGAGGGGGTGGGCGTTGGTGCCCTCAGCGTGTCTGGGCAGGTGGGGCCGAGCCCTGAGACAGAAGGGTAGAAAGTGCGTGCAGGGAGCGGAGGGGGGAGAAGCTACAGCTGGGGCAGAGGCAGCTAGGGCCTGGGGTGACCCTGAGCGGCAGTGGGGGCTGTGTGTGGCCTGGGGAAGGGCTGACCGCCAGCAAGGGGTGGAGGGTCACTTTCAAGGCCTCCAACATCCACGTCACTTCACGTTGGCGGTCTCTGGGGCATCTTAGAAGGATGGCTAAGAGTGGGTGGGCCATGCAGGATCATGCCGGAGTCCCCGCGGTGGCTGCTGATGAAAGGGAAGCTACAGGAGGCCAAGCAGGTGCTGTGCTTTGCGGCCAGTGTGAACAAGAAGATCATTCCCTTAAGTCTGCTGGACAAGGTAAGAGGCCTCGGCCTGGAGCGGGGCCCAGGCAGGGGCTGTGGAGGAGTCTCTTCCTTCTTCGGGGGACCTCTGCCCAGAGGCTGTCCCCAGTCCACCGCTCGAGGAGAATGGTGACAGCAAAATCGAACCCTGCCAGCGGAAGCCCAGAGACCAAGCTGGCACTTGGGGTGGGGGTTTGAGGTCCTGTGGGGGTGGGGAGCAAGCTGGGGTCTCGGTCTGGCCTCTGGCTGGTCCTGCTTGTCCTGTAGCTGCAGCCGCCTGGAAAGAAGGTGACTAAGGCCTCTGTCCTGGACTTCTATAACAATAAGCACCTCCGCAAGGTGACCTTGGTGATGGGTTGTGTGTGGTGAGTACTGGGATTGGCCGGCAGGGACTGCAAGCAGAACCTGCCAGAAGCTCTGGTGAGGGAATGGGCAGGCGGCAGGGGGGCAAGGCCAAAGGATGCTGGCTTGGCTACAGGTCCAGAGCTCTGTGCTTATTTCTGTCCCCCATCCCCACCCTGCTCTGCTTGTCTCTGCCTCTGCCTTTATTCCTGCCCTGTCTGCTGTATCTCCGCCCCCCTCCCCTCTCTCTCTGAGTGTCTCTCTCCTGGCTTCATTTCAGGTTTACTGTGGGTTACAGCTATTTCACGCTGAGCCTCAAGCTGAAGAATTTGGGCATGGACCTCCACTTCACACAAGTGATTCCTGGCATCATGGAGCTGCCCGCCCGGCTCTGCTGCATCTTTCTCCTTGAGCAGATGGGGAGGAAGTGGAGCCTGATTGCGACTCTCTTCCAAGGCTCCCTTATGTGCTTGCTTGTCCTTATCCTCCCCTCAGGTACGGCTCACCCTCCCCTCGGTGCCACTCCGTCCCCCCAGCCTTCCTGCTTCCTTAGACCCCTTCCTCCTGCCCTGTTTGGCCAACAAGACACCCTGGGAGTCAGCTGGGGCACCCATGGCCCTCCTGCCCTCCTGAGCTGCTGCCGGTCACTGGAGCACTGCCCTCCTCAAGGGAGAGTCCCAAGACTGGGCGCTGGAAGCTCTCAGAAACCTGGAAGAGGAGGGGGTGCTGTCCCGAGGAATCCTCCTTGTGTGGGGGGAGTGGGTGGCCTTCTTCCAGCCCGCGTCAGATCTGATGGTTAACAGATGCCCACAGATAGTCCTTCAACTAGTACCCCAGGCCCTGCCTCTCATCAATAGCCTCTGACTGGGAAATGCCTGTTATCTGGAACTTCACCAGGAAAAAATAACCTGCCCCCTGAAAATTGAGTGTAACAGGGGGCTAAGCTCTCAGGAACATTCTTACAGGGAGGCCTCTCCTTCCCAGGAGGGCACAGTACCCTTCAGCTCAGACCTAGACAAGCAAACTGGGGGTGGGGGGGGTGAGGGCGCAGCAATATTTTCAAAATTGCAAAGATCCCTGGGACGATGAATATGGCCCAGGTCACAGGACTAGAGAGTGGCCGGCTGAGGATGTGGACATTAAGATGTCAGTGCTCTCTCCGTCAGAACCGCTAACCACGAGAGCCCCCTCAGCTGCTGGGGCCAGGGAAGGGAAGCCGGGTCCGGGGTCTGCCTCCAGGGGAGCCCTCCTGTTCTCTGGGGGCTAGAATTATGCGTGTCTTGCCTGGGACCCTTCCTCTCCCAGATGCTGGCCGTGTGGACCAGCTAAAACAAAATGGGGCAACAAACGCATTCTTAAATTGCTGTTGCTTGGTAGCTTTTGTAAAAAGTGGGCCTATACAGAGTCAAACAGAAATGTTTAAAACTCTCAAATGTGTGAGAGAAACTAGGAGTAGAATCCCCAACAGATAAAGCTAGATCTCCAGTTTCATCCCAGAGCCAAGAGAAGCTGGGGCCAGAGTGGGGAGTGGGGCAGCGGCGGGGCCCGGAAGAGGCTCATGGAGGAAGAGCTGCAAGCGGCCAACTCCCGGGCAGTGAGCACCAAGCCGGAGGAATGGTCTTTCCTGGATCTTTTCTTCCTCCTCTTCCTCCCTCAGTGCGCAAGTCTGGCTGCCCAGCGTTGGGGATCCTGGCTCTAGGGACCGAACACTTCCGGGCCCCCGTGCACAGTTCCCTTCTTCCTCCACCTTGCGGAAGACGGGAGGGAAGGTGGGAGGGCCCTGAGCAGGCCAGGGGGTAGGGGAAGCTGCCTCAGGTGAGGATGTGGAAGACAAGAATGAGGCTGGAGGCAGAGGTGTGGGGGCTGAGAGGCCAAGGGGTGAGCAACTCTCCCACTGCAGTTATACTAACTTCTGGCCTGGCTGGGCCTGAGTCTGCTGACCAGCTGACCAGGTCCGGGGATGAGGGGGGAGGTGAGGGGGGAACTACTCAGATGCCTTCCAGGAGGGATGGAAGGAGAGCAGATGGGTGGCCCCCTGTCCCCCACCCCAGACTCAGGTGACCACGTTGTCTGGCCACAGAGCTGAAATCCATGATAATCGTGATGGCCGTGCTTGGAGAGTTCAGCCTGGCGGCCTCAGTCTCTGTGTTCTTCATCTACACCGTGGAGCTCCTGCCCACTGTCCTCAGGTAGGCAGCCTGGCGGGCAGGGCCGTGGGGGCTTGGCAAGGGCGCGGGACCCAGACGCTCCCGGCAGTGAGAGTGGCTGAGCACCTGGTGACAGGCACGCGCTGAGTGGTTTCCCTGGATCACCCCATTACCCCCCCAAACTTCGTCTTTAGCGCTATCTCAGACAACAGAGTCAGGTGGAGGCCCGACCGCAGATGGCAGAACCGGGCAGTCTGAGCGCGGTCTCGGCCTTGCACTGCGCGGATCTGAATGTGTCTGGGCTGCTCTGAGGCTCTGGCTGTAGCTCTGTGGGGGGGGGGGGGGGGGAC
>NW_027724861.1:0-14302 GCF_054177405.1 Leptonychotes weddellii | reverse complement strand
GTTCCATCCACGTCATTGCAAATGGCAAGATTTCATTCCTTTTGATGGCTGCATAATAAATTTCCCTGATGGCTAATGATGATGAACATTTTTTCATGTGTCTGTTAGCCATTTTGTATGTCATCTTCAGAGAAGTGTCTGTTCATGTCTTCTGCCCATTTTTTGACTTGATTATTTGTTTTTTGGGTGTTGAGTTTGAGAAATTATTATTTTTTTTTAAAGATTTTATTTATTTATTTGAGAGAGAGAGAATGAGAGACAGAGAGCATGAGAGAGAGGAAGCAGACTCCCTGCCAAGCAGGGAGCCTGATGCGGGACTCGATCCCGGGACTCCAGGATCATGACCTGAGCCGAAGGCAGTCGCTTAACCGACTGAGCCACCCAGGCGCCCCGAGTTTGATAAATTCTTTATAGATCTTGGATATCAGCCCTTTATCTGTAGTGTCATTTGCAAATATCTTCTCCCATTCTGTGGGTTGCCT
This sequence comes from Leptonychotes weddellii, assembly GCF_054177405.1. Classification (NCBI taxonomy): domain Eukaryota; kingdom Metazoa; phylum Chordata; class Mammalia; order Carnivora; family Phocidae; genus Leptonychotes; species Leptonychotes weddellii. The sequence goes on along the minus strand of NW_027724861.1, from coordinate 13,820 downwards.
CTTTGTTTTGTTGACTGTTTCCTTTGCTGTGCAGAAGCTTTTTATCTTGATGAAGTCCCAAAAGTTCATTTTTGCTTTTGTTTCACTAGCTTTTGGAGATGTATCTTGTGAAACAAAAGCAAAAATGAACTTTAGGATCTTCCTTCTTAATTAAAACAAGTATCTCTGTTCCACCAGTTCACTTGTATGTGATTCTGAAGTTAAAAGTAAAACACTACTCCGTGTACTCCTACATCCCTGTCTCCCCTTCTCCCGTTAGTTAAACATTTTTAGGCATTTTGGGTTATCCCTCAAGTGCTTTGTTGCAAATATGCACGTGCTCATGTGATCAACATCCATGGCCACACAAGGATCTGCATGATAACAGCGTATCCTGGTCATTACTCTAAATCATTGTATGAAGACCTTCCTCATTTCTTTTAAAAAGTTGTTTCCCCCATTGATTTTCGTCTCTGGTCTATGTCCTGCTCGAACATCCTGATAGGCTCTCATTGCCCTCAGGATCAGTCTGAAACTCCTCAGCATAGAAGTTAAGAACATTAGCAACCAAATCTTAATCTCAACCATTTTTCTTGTTTTTTCTCCAACTACTTCCTCCCTCAGCTCTCTTTCACAGATAAACTCTTCGCACCCTCTCCAGAGCCCCTCAGACACTTTCTGTGTCTGCCATCTTTCTCATGCCTTTCTTCTTACTCGGCACACCCCTATTCCCTTTGTGCAGCTCCTACCTGTGTGCCAAAGTCTACAGCAGGACCGATTTCCTCAAGAATTTTTGACTTACAGAATCCAACGCCTACAAAATGATTTAGCAGTTAATCACCCATGGCCTTAAACATTTTCTTTTACTACTATTTTTTTCACGTTTATGTTTTCAGGTTTTGTTTTCTTAAGAATATTCCAAGACAATGCTGGGCACTGAAACTTTTGTAAGGCTCAAGAAAACATCCTAGGATGTTGTGGCCATAAGATTTCTACATGCTTACTCTCATTTCCTGAACTTTGCTGGCTTTGTTGCTGACTGGTACTTTCAAATCTCTCTGCTTAGGGTCCCTGCTTGCTCTGTGTTCACAACAGCAGTAGGCATACCATCTTGCATACAGAATTTGCTCATTGCTCTTATCAGTACATTAATTACTCATTGCTGTCTGCCAGTCACTCTCTCTGCCTATATTACCATGTGGAAGTTAGGTATTAATATAATGCCAGAGTATTCCAAAATGACATCAGGGTCATTAAACTGTGCTATTAAAAATGCTTCTAAGAAAAAGATTATTAGGCATGTTTCTACTCTTTTTAGAACTGACATACGTTAGTACTCTATGTTGAAAAGAAAGCCTCTGTCCTGGGTATTTAAAAAAACTTGATAAAACATACTAGATAAAATTACATTAGGCATTTGACTTTTATATTTAGTATAAAGTAAAATGGGAAAACTATCCTAGTTTGAAATTAAAATGCCCAGCTAAATGCTTCTGCCATATGAAATTGTTTTCCTACACATAAAAGAAATAAGGCAGTTTACTGATGCTTTATAATGTGGTATACACTCAGGATATTTTTGTTAACTAGAATAAGAAATCAGGGCAGCATTCAGCATATGTCACTCTCAGAACAGAGCTGCAGATAACATGCAGTTTCATACTCGAGAAAAAGTTTTGAGTCCATCCAACTCATTATTGTTAGTATAGATGTGGTTACAAAATAAATAGTGTGGACATATCTGTAACATACATAATTTAATCATAAACAAATTCAATGTAAGAAAAGACAGACGCAGATTTAAAAAAAATCAAAATCAGGGCGCCTGGGTGGCTCAGTTGGTTGAGCGACTGCCTTCGGCTCAGGTCATGATCCTGGAGTCCCGGGATCGAGTCCCGCATCGGGCTCCCTGCTCAGCAGGGAGTCTGCTTCTCCCTCTGACCCTCCCTCCTCTCATGTGCTCTCTCTATCTCATTCTCTCTCTCAAATAAATAAATTAAAAAAAAAAAATCTTAAAAAAAAATCAAAATCAAAGATCTCTTACACATTAAAATGTTAGATTTGTTTTTTTCTCATCTATGGAAAACACATACTTATTCCAAATGTAACACAGTTATTCAAAAAAGTTTTTTTTATTATTCAAAAAAATTTTAAGCTGCTTACTTAATTGTAACAATGGTTTTATAATTTTGGAGAGCCACTCTTCCCTCTTTAGGGGATCTCCTTTGTTCTTGGGTCAGGATGTTGACCCTGGAATGAACGGGGAATCATGCTTAGCATAGGACTCACTGTGCCTCAGCTCTCTGAAGCTCAAGCAGGCTCTTATCTTGGGGGCATTCTGGACCATCACTCAGGGCTACCACATCATGTCCAGCAGGATGCCAAATGATGCAAAGCAGTTATTAACCAACACAAAATTTTCACATTCAACATCATCTCCTTCATCCATTTGATGGCTTGTCTATTCATTTCTAAAAGATTTACTGAGCCAAACTTCTATACAAGGCACCATGTAAGGCTCTGAGGGAGCAGCATAAGGCAAGGCCAATGGAACTCACGGTCTGGTCAACAAACAAAGCACAAGTATCTGTGCAATGTGATAAAACCAGAAATGAAGGAAATGAAAAATATTATGGGGTGGGCTGATTAATTTTGCCCAAGAAGAAAATGTGATCTCTAACTGGGGACTTGGAGGATGAGTCGGGTTTCAATGAGCACAGAAAGGGGAAATCAAGATGCTTCAGAAGAGAGGACATTTTAGGCAAAGGCATGGCGGTGTGGTCATGCAGAGCAGTGACAGGAACGTGAGTATGCGGCCCCAAGTGTTAGAAATGAGTCTTTTTTGTGTGTGTGAAAGATTTTATTTATTTATTTTAGAGAAGGATTGAGAGCATGAGCAGGGGGATGGGCAGAAGGAAAGGGAAAGAGAGAATCTCAAGCAGAATCCATGCAGAGCGCAGAGCCTGACACAGGGCTCGATCCCACAACCCTGAGATCATGACCTGAGCTGAAATCAAGAGTCGGATGCTTAACTGACTGAGCCACCCAGGCGCCCCAGCAATAGATCTTGAATACAGGCTGGCACCAGGTTCTAAAGGGCTTTGAATGTCCAGGTAAAGAACTTAGAACTTTATAGAGGCAGGCAAGAGATAAAGAGAATTTATCATAATTTCATGGTAAACGAAGTATCTGACAGCAAAGAAAAACAATCTCCATAAATCACTGGGAATCTTGATCTTGATTATCTGAATATAATGAAGAATATGCCTCCTTTTCAATGCAAAAAAAAAAGTGAACACAAATTGATTAAATAAATATTTAGAAATGTAAAAAATCAAATACAAAAAATTAATTTGGAAATTATGATATAAAAGATTAACATTTGTGTCAAATTCTTCTAATGAGTTTGCTTCTCTTCTCACCCCTTACCACCTCCATTCTAATCCATTCTCAAAGGCCTTCGATTACTCCACCTACCAAATAAAATACATACACCTGATGTGGATTTCCAGAACTTCACAATAATAACCTCACTTCTCCAGCCTCCCTTTTTCTTCTAGCCATATTCTACAACATAAGTTTCCTAAAACTAGGGTCTATGGCATGAGCCAATAATGTTCAATGATGACTCCCAAATTGGTATTCCTCCTACAGAATTGAATCCATGCCTATTTCAAGCTGATGAATATGTGTATGTGTGTGTACACAGATTATTTTCCTACATAGTTTTAGAAAATCAAGCCAAGTGGAGGCAGTCCTACTAGTTTTCAACTCTCCTAGACCTGTGACTTCAAAATTAAATTAAATGAATTAGACTTACATGCAGTGAGTCAATGGGCACACTGACCCTAAAACCAGTTAATTTTCTCCATTTTCTAGCCTTAATAGTGCACATAAGATGTCTGAGCTAATGTCAGATAGGAACTTGGATGCATTCATAAAGAACAAACAACTGTCATTCAAATCTCATTACTCTTAAGTTGGGAGAGGGAGGCTGGACGCAGACATCCTACCTCTCAAAGCAGATTGTCCGCATAGTACTGGAGAAACCACTCACACTAGAGACCTGGATATCTAGGCACAGGGTCTCCACCTGCTTGAAGTAACTAAGGAGGCAGTGCAGTGTCAGACTAACACGGTGCAGAAGCCCCAGAGATCTGCATTAGAACATTGGCTCCATCTACTGGCTCTTGTGTAAGTCACTTAACCTCTCTGAACCTCAAATTTCTTTGTCTGCAAATCTGAATAATTACACCCATCACACAGAGCTATTATAAGAATTACGTAACATACGGGTCCAGTGCAGGCACATCCTTCTTCTCCTCCTCTTAATCATAATCAAGTATGTCTTATTGCACACTTAAGAAGAAGAAACTGAGGTACAGGGGGGTCAGTGGCTTGCCCAAGGCCCCAGTTAGTTCTGAGATAATGAGGTAATATAGATGTGCAGTGCCTTACACATGGAATGTGTTTCATAAATGGTAATGATTATTTTTACTGCCACTACTTCTGTTTTTTCTATTACGGCCATTCCTATTCTTCTACCAGTATTTATGATGACAATATAGTATTCTGAAGGCAGAATCTATACCTCTAACCTTCACTGTTGGATGGCGGCTCTAAGTTTAAGCTTTGCTCAATAAGGGATGACCCAGACCATGACTGAAATACACTGTTTCATCTTTCCAAACGAAGGAAAACATACAAATATATCTGGCTTTACGTTGAATATACTTAAAACGCAAAATTAAAGGTGTCAGTTTCTTTTTTGTAGTAACTCTTTTTCACTAGAATAAACAAGCCCTAAGTAAATAAGACATCGACTACATTCATGATTCATAGCAATGAAAGAAGCTTTAATCACTACATTCTGTCTCCCAAGGCAGATTTAAAAAAAAAAATCTTTCTTCTGCCTTTGTGTCTCTAGCACTCGGCAAGAGCAATGTCTTGAGGAAGTCTTTCTTCATTTCCAAAATGACCCTGACAACATAAAACAAACCCAGATGGTTTCTGAAACTGAAGTCTTTGCAAAGAGCACCTGGTCTATCAATCCCTCAATAGTGGTGCCATTTATTTTAAACAACCTTTTCAGCCATTTTCCCAACGGTTTTATAATTGTTGCCATCTTCATACATGTTTGGGCTATTCTGTTATTATAAAGAAGCACTGTATTGTGCCTTCAAAAATCCAAGGCTTACCGATGCACCGAGAGCCATCTGTTGAGGTCACGTATCCACGTGGACAAATGCAAAAATAGCTTCCCACGGTGTTGGAACACTCTCCAGTCTCACATATCCCAGGAATGATGCTGCACTCATCAATGTCTAATCAAGGGAAGGAGGAGAAGATGATTGAGAAAGGCATCCATTAAACAGCTCGTACAGGGGATTTTTTTAAAGAGCATCAGAGCGCTCATGGTTGATTAGGTTAGATCATATAACCCTGAATATACTCTTGTTTCAGACCCTGAGGAATTTCTCACACATATCTATGGGAACTGAGATGAAAGTAAACTCCCATGGCAGTAAACAATGCCAAAGAAAGCAAAACTCTATATCCTTTTCTCCCCCTCCCCAACAAATGCAATTTAAATTGAAAATAAGTAAAGATGTCAATGTTTTAGTTTCTATTCTATATCAACTAGGGAATTATCCTACGGCAGCCTTTAAAAAACACATATAGGGATTGCATTTTAAAATATGGAATAACAGAATACATTTAAAAATTTATAGCTGATTTTCATGCTAATTATTTGAACCGATGGATGGCAGCAAGTAATTTTTTTTTTTTTTCCTATTTGGATTCAGGACGTGTTTTTGTACTTACATTTGAATATGGGTATATTTGACATTCGGGAATTAATTTTAATTCTAAAATAACACAGAAACATGGCAGAGGGCAAACCTGGGAGGCTTTGGGAGGTGTCCAGTTTTCTTATTGTGCCTCCCTGCACTTACCCATTCAGCTTATTCAATGCCTGGACTAGTCTATTCCCTTGCACGTCCATGAAAGATCTGCTTTCTTTTAAGCTTTCATTAAAGCAGAAAACCTGGCCACTTATATAAGCATTAATGTATTTTTCTTCTAGAGTTCAGTAAGCAGAGAGAGGTGGAAAGTCAAACAAAACTACAATTAAGTACACTGGGACCTAATTGCTAATACATTTAAGAGGAAATGAGCAATTGTGAAGGAAATCCAGCCACAGACGCCCAGGAGTTGGCCCCCTTCTTTAAGGCACATAGCTAGCAAAGACCACTGAATACAGAGAAGGATTTAAAAGTCATAAACATAATGATTATGGAAAAGCAAACCTGAGCTTTTAGTTTCTTTTGAGTCTTTTTTTAGTTGCATATTTATATTTTAACATATCAATTAAAAAAACAGGAAAAAATATATTCCTAAAAATGTAAGGAAAGAAATTTTATTTTTTAAGAAGATTTTATTTATTTATTTATCAGAGAGAGAAAGCAAGAGAGAGAGCACAAGCAGGGGACGTGGTAGGCAGAGGGAGAAGTAGGCTCCCCACTGAGCAAGGAGTCCGATGCGGGACTCAATCCCAGGACCCTGGGATCATGACCTGAGCTGAAGGCAGCTGCTTAACCGACTGAGCCACCCAAGCATCCCGGGAAAGAAATTTTAAGCCCCACAATTTAAAGAACTCTTGGCAATGCCTTTCTTGAATTCCTCCATTGATCTAATCATTCTTTTTTCCTCCATTTATTCTGACAAGCTACTCTTGCCTACAAGCTGTGTCGTGAAGTAACTATAAGCCTTGTGTCTTCTTGGAATGTTCTCATATAAAAAAGTTACCAGATTCAGACATTCCCTGAAATAACATCTTCATTTGAGGCTTAGCAGTTAGCCACTGAAGGCACAGTGGGACAAATCAAAATTGACCAATTCCCTAAGAGGGATCAGAATTCTAACATGAATTGACTATATGAGAAGCAAGTACATAATGCAGTGCAGTTACCAGCAGATTTAATCCAAAAAAATGAAACCATGTGTGCAAAATTAGGACCTACTGCATCTTGTGTTGCTCTCTCGGTGCCGTGCATCTTAATAAAATCAAACGTGGATTCAGAATAGAAAGGAAAGTAGAAGAGCTATGCTTTAATCACCCAATGCACTGATAAGTCACTTGAGGATAGAGAAGACTATAGAAGAGACCAGCACATAGTAGAGTACCAAGCAGTGCAGAGGTGAGACAGCCCACACTGTCTTCTGATCCTCTACGGTCCTACCAACAGTCAAGGCACTTATGGAGCCCAGGGTTGATCTAAATTCTTAAAAATTAGAAACCTTAAGTCTTTCATTTAAGCATTAACTCTTATTTCCAAGCATTTCCTTTCATAATAAAGAACTTCTTTGTGCTCCACTTCCAAACACCATCCCTGACAACAAAGAGTAGAACACTGAAAGACGTTTGACATTTTTCTTTTTTAAGGAAAAGAAAAATCTGGAACAGAGAAGAACACATGGAGTGATATTAAATTTGCGGGTTTTGTGTTAAATGCTTTAGTGCACCCAAACCCCATGTTTCACAATTCTTAGAATTAACTAGGAAACTTAGAAGGTTAGCTTCCAAATAATTGTATGAAAAAGGCTCCTACTAAAGTATTTAGGAATCCTATATGAACAATAGGAATGTATTTCATTTTTGGGTAGACTCCCACCTAAATTTTAAAAATTCAGTGTTGTTTTTTTTTAACTGATCAAAACACCCTGCATTTCAATGCAGTCATGCCCAATATTTATCCATCAATTTAAATTTAAATTTAGCATTAATATTTATGGTAAGAAGGATGTGTGGCTTCAGCTCTTTTCTTCAAGATCATATGTCACGATCAGATTATAGTATCTTTGCAAACATAAAGAGTACACTGGTAAGATACACAGAAGTGTGTCTAAGGGTGATAAATCTTTTCACTGAAAAAGGCAAAGTCTTTTAATAAAAGGAGTTGGTTTCATTCATCCTCAGCATATCTAATGTGCCTCCAACAACCTTCCCTTGAACTTTTTGTAAAAGGTTTATTTATCGGGGGGAGGGAGGGCTCCTGTGTGGCTCAGTCCTTAAGCACTGGACTCTTGGTTTTGGCTCAGGTCACGACCTCAGGGTCATGAAATAGAGCCCGGCGTCGGGTTCCATGCTCAGCAGGGAGTCTGCTTGAGGTTCTCTTCCCCTCTCTGCCCCTTCCCCCACTTGCATGTGTGTGTTCTCTCTCTAAAATCAAAATCAAAATCTTTAAAACTTTATCAGTTTGGTGGCTTTGGTCTGCAAATACCAGAAAAACTGGTCTAAAGGGACATAAACCAAAAAATTAATAGCTTGCATATCTGAAGTCCATACGCCATGGACATCAGGTTGGTTTAAGTCAATGTCTCTTGTTCAGTTTCTCTGAGATGTGCTCAACTATGCCCTCTGTGCTTTGATTTCATCCTTAGGCTGTCTTCACTGACAGGAGCAAAATGGCTGTAGCAGTTTCTAGGCTCGACCTTTGACCCCAGGACATATAGTGGAGAAGAGGGTGTCTCTTCCTGTGGCTCTCTTTTAGGAGGGAGGAAACTTTTTCCCAGGAGCACCCAGCACACCTTCCCTGTTGTCCTAATGTTTTGAGCTATATTCCTCTAGCCAGGAGAATATGCTGGTTGGCAATCCTGAACCTAGAATTCTGAACCAACTGTATGCTGATTGGCTATCCTGAACCTAGAATTCTGAACCAATTACTGTGGCAAGTGGAATGCAGTCAGATTCAGACTAATAAAGAACAACAAAAACAGCACAGATAAGTGCATCTGAAAAGAGAGCACAGCTGAAGCATGGAAAGTGTACCAGCATGGGTAGGAAGTTGATGGAAGATGAGCTTAGCTAGTTAGCCATAGGTTGAATCCTGGAGAGTCCTCCCAAGGACTTTGGCTTTTATTATGAGGTGATTTATGGTGTCTATGAAGAGTTTAAATTGCATTCATAAGCAAATCAGTATTTTAGAAAGACAATTCTTGTGTGTAATGTGGGCAGATAATGAATCGCCTAGTGATTAATGATGAGAGCATGGAATAGGCTTTATGATGAGAACACATTTTCGTGAGATATGAGGAAGGAGAAATCAACAGGACTTTGCTACGGGATAAATCAGACTTCTAGCTTGATTAACAAGGGACATAATGGTAGTGCTATTAACAGGGAATGGGACATGGAGGGAAGAACACATTTTAAGGTTAAGCTGGGTTTTGGACTTTTTGAACTTCAGATTTTTTTAGAGAAACGGGCAGCAATTCCAACTGCGTAGCTACAAATCTGAAACTCAATAAAGACATAAGGGGTAAAGATGTACACTTGTGATTTATCACCAACTCAGTGGGTTGTGTTTGAAGTTGTAGTAATAAATAAGATGTGCAAAGGAGACACATAAATGAAGAGAGTTGAATTTAAGGAGAGAAATTCTGAGAACCAACACATTCCAAGAGAAAGTCAAAGGAAGAAAAGCCATTATAGATGACTGGGAAGGAAAAATTAGGGAGAGATGAGGAAGAGTATGATGAGTGAAGGCCAGTATGGACACTGTCAAAAGGAGGGTTGTTGAATGTGCCATGGAAGGGTAAAGAAAGAGAAGGGCTGGAAAGTGCTTGGTAATTTGAAGAAGTTGAACACAGGTTTTGTGTTTTTTTTTTTTTTTAAGAAAATTAGATCTAATCAAAACCATCTGACAGATTTGACTGCCAAACCACAGAACCTCATATATTTGTCAACCAACATTTACAACATTTACTGTAAATCTTACTCTAAGCAGAATATAATGAACAATTTGGTAAGTAGTGCTAAGTGTGATCTCAGATTATCACTGAATTCTAAGAACATGGCCCTAGAGATTCTGTCATTTCCAATATGGACATCATACTATAAGGCAGTCCATGTAACAATTATGTTACAGGGAACTTAGAACAAATTAAACAAGAAATTCTGCTTTTAAAAAAGTCTTCGTGTTTTCTTTCCATCAGTGTCAAGGAACTATATGTATGTGGTCTATTCTGTATAATTTTTTTTGGTATAGGAAAATGTACATTTCCATTTTACACTGAACTTCTATTAATTAATATGTTATTTAAATTTATGACTAAATTTTAAACAGAATAAACTGCTACCTGTTTCAAGCTTTATAAGGGCAACAGGCATTACAGAAATGGTAAAATAAGCTATAATGGAAAAGTAACGTTTGCTTTCCCCTTTCCAGATTTTGAATGGTGTGTATCGACTGTACTCAGAATTCTATTGTATATTCATAAACAGTTTTATTGAAATATAATATTACATGGTAGTACAATTCACCCACTTACGCAAAATTCAATGGTTTTTAGTATATTCACAGGGTTGTGCAACCATTCCTACAAGTTAATTTTAGAATATTTTCATCCCCTCAAAAGTACTTCCATCCCATCAGTTGTCACTCTCCCTACCTCCCTCTAAGCTCTAGGGAGTTACTAACCTACATATAACTAAAATATGTACAACTAATACTAACTAATCTGTCTCTATAGGTTTGCCTGTTCTGGACATCTCCTCTAAATGGAATCATAAAATATATGGTGTATAATAATATTACAGTGTATGGATAGATCACATTTTATCTATTTATTCATCAGTTAATGGATATTTGAGTTATTTCCATTTTATTGGCTATTATGGATAAAGCTGCTAGGAACATTTGGGTACTAGTTTTATGTGGACATATATTTTTATCTCACTTGGGTATACACCTAGAAGGGAGATTGCTCAGTCATAAGGTAACGTTATGTTTCTTTTTTTGAGGAACTGCCAAACTGTCTTCCAAAGCACCTGTAGAATTTTAAATTCCCACTAGCAATGTATGAAGGTTCCAGTTTCTCCATATTCTTGCCAAGGTTCATTATTATCTTTTATTTTGTCATAATGTGAAATAGTATCACACTGTAGTTCTGGTTTGCATTTCCCTAATGACTAAAGATGTTCCACACATTTTCATGTACTTAGTGGATTTTTACATTTCTTCTTTGGAGAAATATCTATTTAATTGCTTTGTCCCGTTTTTAATTGAGTTATTTGCCTATTAATAATTGAGTTGAAAGAGTTCTTTATATATGTCCTATATCTGATACATAATTTGCACATGAATTTCCAATATGAGCTTTAGAACAGACTGCCAATTTCTGCAAAAAAAAAAAAAAAAAAAAAGCAAATCGGGATTGCAACAGGGATTGTGCTGCATCTACAGATCAATTTAGGAAATACTATCATCTTAACAATATTAAGTATTCCAATCTAAAACATAGGATGTTTTTCCATTTATTTAGAACTTCTTTAAATTTCTTTCAAAAAGGTTTTGCAGTTTTAAATGTAAACGTCTTTCATTTCCTTTGTTAAATGTATCCCTAGCACTTTATTTTTTTGATACTATTATAAATGGAATCCTTTTCTTAGTTTCACTTTCAGAATGTTCACTGCTAGGGTATGGAAATGCAATTGATTTTTATATATTGATATTGTATAACATCAACCTGGTTGAACTCCTTCATTGGATCTAACAGTTTTTTAGAGGACGCCTTCTCTGCTTCAGTGGATACCTTACTCACTTTAGTTGATATCTTCTCCACCAAAAGCATGTCATCTGCACATAGTTTTACTGCCTCTTTTCCAATCTGGATACTCTTTATTTCCTTCTCTTGCCTAAATGCTCCGTTAGCCAGAAGCACTTATTCTTTTGCCAGGAAGTATGATGTTAGCTATGGATTTTCATAAATGCCCATTATCAGGAGGTTTCCTCCTATTCCTAATTTGTTGATCATTTTTATCATGAAAGGGTACCAGATTTTTTTAATGCATTTCTTGCATCTATTGAAATAACTGTATGGCTTTTACCTTTTATTCAGTTTTTTGGATGGTGTATTTGATTTTTCAAAGGCTGAACCACCATCTGCATTCCCAGAATATATATGTGTATAGAACAAGAATATATGATCATGATGTATAATGACATAAAATCCTTTTGATACGTAGCTGGATTCCATGTGCTAATATTTTCTTGAGGATATCTGCATCCATAATCATGAGGAATATTCATTCTAGTTTTTTTTTTTTTCCCTTGTTTTCTTTGTCTGGCTTTAGTATTACTGTGACATTGTCCTCAGAGAGTGAACTGGGAGACATTTCAACCTTCTCTATTTTGGAGGAGAGTTTAGGAAATATTGGTATTAATTCTTCTTTGAACATTTGTTAGAATTTATCACTGAAGTTATCTGGGCTTGGGATTTTCTTTCTTGTGGGAAATTTTTAAAGTACTAATGGGATCTCTTTACAATTGCTATATCATGTTACTATAATGTATTGTTATTATCTATTCAGATTTCCATTTCTTCTAGAGACAGTTTTGGTAGTTTGTGTCTTTCTAGGAACTTGGCCGTTTTGTCTAAGTGGTCTTATTTATTGGCATACAGTTGGTCATCCTATTACTTTATAATCATTTTTGTAGGTCAGTGGTTATATCTTTTCTTTCATTTATAATTAATAATTTGGGTCTTCCTTCTTTTCTCTTGTCCAGTCTAACTAAAGGACTGTCAATTTTGTTGATCTTTTCTGTCAACTGAGCATGATTTTCCGTATTTTCAGTCATCTCTAATATTGTCTTCCTTCCGCTTTCTCTGATTTTAGTTTGTTCTATTTTTATTTCCAAAGTGGAAGATGAGGTTATTGGTTTGAGTTCTTTCTTTTTAATATAAGTGTTTACAGCTAGAGATTTCCCTCCAAGGACTGCTTTAAATGCATCTCACAAAGTTTTGGATATTCCTTCATTCATCTCAAATTATTTTCTAGTTTCCCTGTGACTCTTCTTTGCACCCTTAGTTATTTAGAAATCTGCTGCTTAATTTTTACATATTTATGAATTTTCCAAATTCCCTTCCGTTATTGATTGCATTTAATTCCATTGTGGTTGGAGAACATCCTTTGCATGATTTCAATCTTTTAGAATTTATTAAGCTTTGTTTTATGGCCCAGCATGTGGTCTGTTAGGGAAAACGTTCTATGTGATTTCAAGAAGAATATATATTCTGCTGTTGCTGTGTGGAGTGTTCTTCAGATGTATGTGAGATCTAATTAAGCTTATTGTGTTGTTTTATTCTAGTTCCTTGTTGATCTTCTGCCTCGTATTACTGTATCCATAATTGAAAGTGGGGTATTGAATTCTCCACTATTGTTGATAAACTATTTCTCCCTTCAATTCTGTCAGTTTTGCTTCATGTATTTGGGGATCTGTTGTTGGAAGCATATATATTTTTATAACCATTATAACTCTGATGGATTAATCCTTTTATCACTAGGAAATGTTCCTCTTTACCACAGTAACATTTTTTATTTAAAATCTATTTTGTCTGATAATAGTTTAGCCATTCTAGCTGTTTGTGCTTTGCATAATATATCTTTTCTTCATCTTTTAATCTTCAACCTATCTGTATTTTCTTTTTTTATTTTAAAGTATGTCTTCTAGAGGCAGCCCACGGAATGGGAGAAGATATTTGCAAGTGACATTACAGATAAAGGGCTGATATCCAAGATCTATAAAGAACTTCTCAAACTCAACATTCGAAAAAAAATAACCCAGTCAAAAAATGGGCAGAAGACATAAACAGACACTTCTCCAAAGAAGACATACAAATGGCTAATAGACACATGAAAAAATGCTCCACATCACTAGCCATCAGGGAAATACAAATCAAAACCACAATGAGATACTACCTTACACCAGTTAGAATGGCAAAAACTAACAAGGCAGGAAACAACAAATGTTGGTGAGGATGTGGAGAAAGGGGCA
>NW_027724860.1:0-316 GCF_054177405.1 Leptonychotes weddellii | reverse complement strand
CCGCGCTCAGCCCGGGCCTGCGCAGTGTGAGCCGGAGTAAAGGATGCTGTGTTCGCAGAGCCCGCAGCCGGCCGGGCAGCTCTCCCACCTCACCCGCCTGTCCTCCATCCCACCGGGAGACGCCTCCTGTACCAGCAGCAGGAGTTTCTTCCGAGAACAGCCAGCCGGTGAGAAACCGGCAGCGCCCCGAATCCTCACTTTCCCCCCACGGACATTCATTCCCAGCCGCCTCTCCCGACTCCCTCCTTTTTCTCTGTCACCCTGTCCCTCCTCTCGTTTGGTCTCCAGACTTGCCTGCCTGTGGTTTTGCCACAGT
>NW_027724859.1:0-316 GCF_054177405.1 Leptonychotes weddellii | reverse complement strand
CTTAACCAACTGAGCCACCCAGGCGCCCCGGATTGTTTTATTTCTGTACTTCCTTTCCACAATACAAGGTGAAAATGGTAGTTTACCGTCTTGTGGTTTCTGCTCCTGTCTTCATTACCTCTTAGAGAAAAAGACTAAAGTATCCCTTGATCCTCAGTGTCCCAGACCCACGGAGCTGCCTTGTGTCAGGATACACCTGCTTGAATTCCCAGGACCATCTATTGACCATACACTAATAGTGGCCCCTCGCAGTGTCGAAGCTCCCTACTTGTGTTGTTTCGGCTCTTTTAGGAGGCAAATCCAGATAGGGCTAGAT
>NW_027724858.1:0-316 GCF_054177405.1 Leptonychotes weddellii | reverse complement strand
TTTTTTTTTTTTTTTTTTTGCGAGAGAGAGAATGAGAGAGAGCACGAGAGGGAGGAGGGTCAGAGGGAGAAGCAGACTCTCTGCCAAGCAGGGAGCCCGATGTGGGACTCGATCCCAGGACTCCAGGATCATGACCTGAGCCGAAGGCAGTCGCTTAACCAACTGAGCCACCCAGGCACCCCTGACATTTCAATGTTAAGAAGGCATCTCCCCTAATACCTCCTCACTCCACCTGTAAGGATGATCTGCTCATCACTGTCCTTTTCCCACACCATTTCCAAACCCCCTGTTCTTCTGGGTTTCTCAATCCTTAAGG
>NW_027724857.1:0-316 GCF_054177405.1 Leptonychotes weddellii | reverse complement strand
TCACTGAATTTCATTAATTGTAATTGTGCTTAGAAACTAGGCACTTCCCTGTACTATGTGATAAAATAAAACTCACCCTGGTCAGCTGTTTCTAACCCTACAGAGAGATGGGTGAAGAAGGTAGGGCTGCTGCCACTGGGATAAGGAAAATACCTTCACTGCTCCATTGAATCCGACCCACAACCCTTTTCTACACTACGTAGAAAATTCTGCTTTTTAAAATTAACAAGTCAGGAAATGACAAATGTTGGTGGGGTTGCGGAGAAAGGGGAACCCTCCTACACTGTTGGTGGGAATGAAAGCTGGTGCAGCCACT
>NW_027724856.1:0-316 GCF_054177405.1 Leptonychotes weddellii | reverse complement strand
GGAGAAATGGCATGCATTGTGGAGAGACTTCCTGCCCTCCAAGCCTGATGGCTTTCTGGGAACTGCTCATGTTGTTCCACAGTCCTCTGATGAGTGTCTCTGGGGCCACAATGTCCTACTGAAAAGCCTTATTATAAGCTCTTACAACTACCCCAGGGTTGCTGTTGATACAGGCAAGAAAGAGGTTCCTGTGGTATGAACTGATCCTGGAGGTTCTCCAGGCTGCAAGGAGTGATGGTCCCTGGTTCACAGAGTCCTCCCGAAAGCAGCTCATTTGACTGCACTACAGAACACACATGTCTACTAGCAAATTTAT
>NW_027724855.1:0-316 GCF_054177405.1 Leptonychotes weddellii | reverse complement strand
TTCATCAGTATATCACCAGCCCTGAAAATAGCACCTGTAACTTTCAAAAACTATTTGTCAGATGAATAAATACAGCTTTCCAGATGCTTCCAGGAAACATATAATGGCTGATGATTTTATTATTCTCTTTTCTGAACACAAAGAAAAGCACTGTATATAGCTATCCCTGAATAATAAAAAGATGTTTTTTCTCTTTTATAATGCTAAATAAATAAATATGCCAATAAAAAGCATATTGTTTATTTCTTTTAATTTGTTTTTGCTGACTCCATGACTAACTTAGGCAGCTGATATGAAGTCCTTGAGATTTTTTTTT
>NW_027724854.1:0-316 GCF_054177405.1 Leptonychotes weddellii | reverse complement strand
GTGCATAGTAGGTACTCAAAATATTTGTTGAATGCATGACTGAATCTGTTAGGATTGCTCTCTTGAGTGGGGGGTTGTGACATCTGCTGTCTTATGTCTACTCTAAGGTCCCAAATCTAAGTTGCTTTTCCTAGGGAGAAAAGTGATAAACCCCAGTAAGAATTAGGCACATTCCTCCACATGGGTGAATTTATGATGCCACAGGGTCCCGTTCTAATTGGAGCTTTGGGGTAATAACATGTGACCATATTCCTTGAACACTTACTGTGATTCTTTGCCATTTAGGAATTGCTCCCTCTCCCTAACTTCTTGATTT
>NW_027724853.1:0-316 GCF_054177405.1 Leptonychotes weddellii | reverse complement strand
TTTTGCAAATTCTTTGTCCTGGGCTGTGGTTTGCCTTTTATTTCTCTTAACTGTATCTTTTAAAGAACATTTTAAGTTTTGCTGAATTTTAATTTATCTATTTTATTTTTCATCTGCGTCTCTACTGTTCTGTTAAAGAACTCTTCCAACCCAAAGTCATTATTACCTTTTAAATGTTGTCTTCTAGAAACTTGACCAGACAAGAAGGTCCTTGGCTTTGTGTAGGATAGAATCAAATATGAGCCAGGAAGGAGTGAAAGCAGAGTTTATTGAAAAGCCTAAGTGATAGAGTATAGCAGATGGAGTGTCTCAGAAA
>NW_027724852.1:0-316 GCF_054177405.1 Leptonychotes weddellii | reverse complement strand
TGTTTAGACCAAGACAGGAAGGATCTGCTGTGGTTGGACAGCACAATTTCAAACAAATCACAATTAAAATGGTCCTTAAAGATGAGTGACTTTCATAATCAAATAGGACAGAGCAGTGATTAAATTACAGAACCATAGAAAAGTAGTAATCTAAATAGTCATAAGAGGTAACATGTGTCTAGTGCCAGGTGTGCTGGGCACTGTTCTTAGTGCTTCCCAGGTACTCTCTCATTTAATCCTCATTGAAGAGAACTAAGGTAGGGCGCCTGGGTGGCTCAGTTGGTTAAGCGACTGCCTTCGGCTCGGGTCATGATCC
>NW_027724851.1:0-316 GCF_054177405.1 Leptonychotes weddellii | reverse complement strand
TTTTTTTTTTTTTAAAGATTTTATTTATTTATTTGAGAGAGAGAATGAGAAAGAGAGAGCACATGAGAGGGGGGAGGGTCAGAAGGAGAAGCAGACTCCCTGCTGAGCAGGAAGCCTGATGCGGGACTCGATCCTGAGACTCCAGGATCATGACCTGAGCCGAAGGCAGTCGCTTAACCAACTGAGCCACCCAGGCGCCCTAAGATTTTTTTTTAAATATTTTGAGAGAGAGAGAGAGAGAGAATGCACAAGAGGGGCAAGGGTCAGAGGGAGCAGCAGACTCCCCACTAAGGAGCCTGATGCGGGACTTAATCCT
>NW_027724850.1:0-5179 GCF_054177405.1 Leptonychotes weddellii | reverse complement strand
GAAGGGACACCTCAGACCAACTCGAGAGTTGGGCTGGAGACTCCTTTTTCTTGAGGAAATCCATTTCTGCCAAGCCTTGAAATTATGGCCAAGGGATCCCTAAATGGATATGAGTTCTCCCATGTGTATGTGTTGGCAGGGTGGGCAGGGTTACATATAAAAATTACCGATGAGTTTTTTCCAGTGACATCGAGTATTTTAAAGATGCTATCTAAAATTAAGCAAAAACAAAAAAAAATTCTTAGGTGTGTGGTAAGTGTGTTTATTTATTTATTTATTATTTTTAGCTTTTTTTATAGTAGAAGTGTTTGGATGGCATAACCTCAAGTGTCAGAGTACAGGGAAACAGCAGATTTCATTTACACAGAGCAGAGCATATTTTAGTTTTATATATTTTATGTATTATATATTTTATAATTTTATATTTTACAAAATATATTACATTTTATATTATGTATACTATGTTTATTAGCCTATAATAAAATTTACATTTCATATTTATATACTGCATATTTTATATTAAAGCAAATATAAGTACTTTTTAGAGTAGACTGCAAAGTTTAAATAAGTGTTTTAGAAAAAACTCTAGATTTCAAAGAAATATTATGTTTGCAATGGGTGTCCTAGGGATTCAGCCACTCAGATACCAAAACATAAAAATATAATTAATTTAAGTGAAAAAGCACAAGACAAATATGTATAGTGCATGAATGCAATGTTGTAGCAAAAGAAAAAATCATATATATATATATATGTGTGTGTGTATGTATATCTCAGAAAAAGGTTATCTTTCATGGTAGAATTGGACAATTTGGGTGATTTTTATTTTCTTCTCTATGCCATATTTTTATTTTTCATATTTTCCACTAAGCATGTATATTACTTACATAATCAGAAAAATATATAATTCCCTGCCAAATTTTCCATGCAGTTTTGTATGTACTTAATTATATTTGTAAATGTATTTTCTACATGATGTTGCAAGCTCCTGGTAAAACCATGAGCAGAACTCTTCAGGGGGATTCAGCAATACTAACTACCAGGGAAGACCACTACCCATCTTCAGAGCTGCTATTATGCTCCTACTTACGATCTGGCTCTCAAGTTCCGTTTGCACTATTCTCAGCAAACACTCCTTTAGCTAAAAGAACATTCACATATGCATGGCTTTTTCATCATATAGTAAGTAACTGATGTTAATTCCAAGGAACTTTCTGAGGCAGTCTTGGAAATATTGCTCTAGTGTTTCAAAATAACAGTGTTTGATCTCTTTTAAGCTCTCCACACGGTGGGACAGACCACAGAGTTCAAGGGTATGTCTCTCTTTGGTAAAGTGTAAAAGGTGAGCTCACTCAAAGAGTGAAGAAAAATGAGTTAGCTGGAACCCTAAAATTCTGGTGCCTGTTAGTCATGCCGGGTGCCATGTCCTGATTCTCTGCACCCAGGGAACTTGCTAGAAGTGGTGGCGGTGGCCATGTTTGACTGAAGCATTACAAGGAAGGTAACACCAGAGACAGCCTCCTACTTTGGAAAAGATGGTTAAAATCAACTGGAAAAACAAATTCCTTTTTACCTCCTCTGAAGACTTTCATTAAGAGTGTTTATTCTTGGATGATGGGATTAAGGGAAAAGGTATTTCAGATGTTGGTGGGGGGCCGGATGCAGAGACGCTGGCTTTCAGCTTGTAACAAAATTATATGATGCACACTTTTGTGAGAGCTGTTTAATCCCTCCTACTTAGAGATCTTGCTAACTAAAAACAGACTTCCCTATTGATATTTATGACTAATGCTTTGGTAGTCATTACTTAACTTTTTTTGTCTCAAACGTTTTTTTAGAACGACTGTTTTTCAACAATTTTTTACAGTGGTGTGATGAGAGAGATGATTTTCTTCCATTTGGAGGGCATGAATCCAAGCACAAAACGAGAGGTGAGTTTCCAGGAGGCAGAGCATGGTCAGGCTTGACAGCTTAGAGAACAGCCCACCCCGTCTCTCCCCAGGCACTCATTTGTACCGCAGCACACCCACCCCTCCCCAGCACGGCCGAGCAGAGTGCTTGCACACTGGCCTGAAATTTGCTCTGATGTCACCATTGCCACCAAAGCCTGGTGCCAACCCTGTTTCCAGATCAGAGTCTCCCAAGAGGGGAGAGAAAGCCTGCTACCTCTGGGTACATCTGTTCTGTGAGAAGCTTCAAGCCTGCTTGATGCACGTCATTTCTTCAGTCCTCTCAACTTGACTTTGAAGTTGACATTACAGGTGAGTAAACTGAGGCTCAAGAAACTAAGGGAAGAGCCTGACTTCATATTTGTAGGTGACAGAAGTAGATTCAAGCGAGGGTTGTGCTGGAGCCTGAGCTACTCTACATACCATGCTCTCTTGCCCTTGTTGTTTTTAATTTGCCTTCTAAATAGAAATAAAAGGAAAACAGAGAAGGACCAAGGCAAGAGAGGAGTTAACTGGGCAAGACAGATGGTTTTCTTTTACAGAAAGATTAAATTCTGAAGATTCTTCTTTGTCCTTTAGAGAGCCTTAAACAAGGGTCTGAGCAAATTGTTCATACCTGTGCCCAAACTACAAACATATAGGACCCATGCAAGAAGCAAAGCAGCAGGCCATTTCCTCATCTGTACACGAAGCTGCCCCCTCCTTATCTCATGGTGCAAAGTTCTCCTAAGGCCAAGCCTGGAAAAGATTTGTTGATTACCAAGCACCATAGTTACTATTACTGTCACTATTGTTTTTACAGACTCTGGCCTTTGTGAAGGTACAAGAAAGGCAGCCAGAATTTCTTCTACACAGCTTGAATGTGAAAACCATTAATTTGGTTCCTCTGGGCAAGTAGTCCTAATGGATCAAGATTCAAAATATACAGTCTGGATTTTGTTTCAGTTAATCAAATATGCAAGTAATTAACTTTTCTTTATCGTAGAGCCAAAATAACTAGAATGAGGTTTAACAGAAAAATGTGGTGATTCTGAGTAACTCAGCAAGGCCTAGTCCTCTGTGAGGAACAGAGAACCTGGGAGCAGGCCCCCCGACATACCCACCATGGCCAAACTGTAACCTTCACAAACAGGGCCACACAAAACTTTCATTTTTCAGGATCCTATGTAGAAGCCACACGTGAAACACGCATTACGTTTAATACACCCAGGTTGTGGGAGCCAGTGTTGGGTATGGGAGGGGCATATCTGTCACTGGGGGCTGTGGAATACAGAAAAAAGAAGCTGAAAGAAGAATGGGGAGTTTCCTGGGGTGGGGGAGACTCTGAGATGTAGGTGAAGGTAAAATCTAGAATCAAGAAGAAACAAGACTGACTCTTTATCTTGACGAAGTTGAAGCCATAAAGCCCCCTGACCCCCTAGACATTCTAGTGTATCCCCTCTATAGTACGATGATCAAAATTGGAATTTAGCATGGACACAATGTTTATCTAATCCAATGTCCATATTCACATTTTTTTTTTCAATTTATCAAATACTATCACCTCTAACTGTTTCTTTCCTGTGGCCCAGGATCTAATCCAGGATCATGCCTCACATTTAGTTATCCTGTCCCCTGAGTTTCCTTGAATCTGAAACAGTTTCTCAGGCTTTCTTGGACTTTAGCAACCATTAGAGGTTTGAAGCACATGGGCCAATCATTCTGCAGAATGTTCCCCACTTCAGCTTTGTCTGGAATCTCTTCATAATCAGATTCCAGTTATGCGCTTTTGGCAAGGGAACCACAGAGGCAATGTTGTGTTCCCTTCAGTGCATTGTATCAGGAGGCACATCATGTTGGCCTAACAATATTAGTTCTATTAACTTTTATCATTTGACTAGGAAAGTGTGCACTATGTACCTCCTCATGAAGTTACTATGTTTCTCTCTGCTTAGAAATCAAGAAGAAACTCCCCACTGTGTGAAGAAATATGAGCTCCATATGTGAGATTCACAATTTCTACAAGAAGATGGCTCAAGACCTGGGCAAAGAGCTAGAGAAACACCTCCCATTATCGCAAGATGGTCTTCTTCCATCAGGATAGAACCACAAAAAGCTAGGGGGAAGCTGTGTCCAGCAAGAGAAAGTTCCAGGAGCTAAGGAAAGAAAACGATCACGTGAGGCAGATGCTAGCCGGTATGGAGTCCAACTGCCGGCCTGTCCTGAGGGACCCTCTTCTGCTGCTCTGCCCACAGAGGCCGGGAAGTGTCAGGGGGACCCTGGGGTCATCCGGCCCCCAAGGAGGAGGGAAATCCCATTGTGAAGGCACAAGGATTGAAGTCCCCTGCAGGTGTGACTCAGCCCCGCTTAGCTTGGCCCTGAACAACCACACCCTGCCACACCATCTACGTGGATTTTCTCTTATTAAAAATAAATTTGATTTTTCTCTTTTTAGTTTGACTACTATTATTTAACTGATGCCATGATTGTTCTTATTGAAATTTGTTGTATAACTTAAGTTAGTATTTTTAAAATACAGATTCAGTGATATAATTCTCAGGAATACAGATTTCCTCATCATTGGACCTGTAGAATTAGATAGTGTAAGTATTGTGTTTCAATTTAAATAAAAGGTCCATTAGGACATGCCATCCTCAGAGTTTGACATGAGAGAGACACTTAAAACATTTCTATGTCCTGGAAGCTGTCATTGGAAATTGGTACAGGTAGGGGTGCCTTGGTGGCTCAGCTGGTTGAGTGTCTGCCTTTGGTTCAGGTCATGATCTCAGGGTCCTGGGATCAAGCCCCGAGTTGGTCTCTCTGCTCAGCAGAGAGTCTGCTTCTCCCTCTTACTCTCCTTCTGTGTGCTCTCTCTCTCTCAAGTAAATAAATGTCTATTCACATCTTTTTTTAATTGAAGTATGTGCTGCTCTACTGTTGATTTGCAAGTGTTCTTTGTATATTCTGGACACAAGTCTTTTATCAGACATATGATATGTGAATATTTCTTTCCATTCTGTGGGTTGTCTTTCCACTTTCTTGATTTTGTCCCTTGAAGCACAAATTTTTTAGTTTTGATGAAGTCCACTTTATCTGTTTTATTCTTTTGTCCCTTGTGTTTTTTGGTATTGTATCTAAAAAACTATTGCCTAATTCAAAGTTACAAAACTGTCTTATGTTTCTTTCTAAGAGTTTTATAATTTTAACTTATTTTTAGTTCTAATTTTGAGCTGTTTTTGGTGTGTAGTATA
>NW_027724849.1:0-316 GCF_054177405.1 Leptonychotes weddellii | reverse complement strand
TTTTTTAAGATTTTATTTATTTATTTCACAAAGAGAGAGAGATAGTGAGAGCAGGAACACAAGCCGGGGGTTGTGGGAGAGGGAGAAGCAGGCTTCCCGCCAAGCAGGGAGCCCGATGCGGGGCTTGATCCCAGGAACCTGGGATCATGACCTGAGCCGAAGGCAGACGCTTAACGACTGAGCCACCCAGGCGCCCCGGCAGCAAACATTTTTAAGCAATGACTGACTCGATCATGAAAATAAAAGCCACTCTGTTCCTAGTATGAAGGGACTTAGAGCTTCCACAACTTCCGGAAAGGCTGGGGGGTTGGGGGGG
>NW_027724848.1:0-316 GCF_054177405.1 Leptonychotes weddellii | reverse complement strand
TGGGTGAGGAACCTCTTTCTGGTCACAGACGTCTCATTGTATCACATGGCAGAGACGGTGAAGGACCTCTGTGGGTCTCTTATAAGAGCACTAATCCCATCACAAAGGCTCCACCTTCATGAACTAATCACCTCCCAAAGGCCTGACCTCCTCATACCATCATATTGGGAGTTAAAATCTCAACATATGAATTTGGGGGAGGAGGGACACAAACACTCAGATCGTAGCAGGGGGTTTCGAGATCACCAGGGAAGATCACTGGGATTTGGCCTTGCTGATGAACAAACGCCCATCTTTTTCACTATAATCCAATGAT
>NW_027724847.1:0-316 GCF_054177405.1 Leptonychotes weddellii | reverse complement strand
TCTGCCTGCCTCTGTCTCTCTCTCTCTCTGATAAATAAATAAAATCTTAAAAAATATATTAAAAAAAAATTAAAAAAATAAAAAATCAACAGAATCAGGGTCATAGCCTTTGAAGTTGCTTAACCAACTGAGCCACCCAGGCGCCCCTGATTTTATTTTCAACTCAAGTGCGGAGAAGATTTTTTCCTGGGGTCTAAATTTTATCATCGCAATTCACAGTGCAAAAAAAGCTTAGTACACCCTACCTTTTCCTTCTCAGGATGTAAATCTTCCTCCTCACCCCCCCGAGTCCTGCAATAAGAAGGAACTATGTAGA
>NW_027724846.1:0-316 GCF_054177405.1 Leptonychotes weddellii | reverse complement strand
TGCCAAAAGACTGGGATCACACCCAGTCTTTCAGACTACAATGCTTTGAAACTGGAACTCAATTACAAGAGGAAAGTCAGAAAAAACTCAAATATATGGAAGCTAAAGAGCATCCTACTCAAGAATGAATGGGTCAACCAGGAAATTAAAGAAGAATATAAAAAGATTCATGGAAACAAATGAACTGAAAAAAAAAAAAACTGCTCAAAGTCGTTGGGATGCAGCAAAGGTGGTCCTGGGAGGAAAGTATATAGCACTATAAGCTTTTCTCAAGAAACAAGAAAGGTCTCAAATACACAACCTAACCCTACACCTA
>NW_027724845.1:0-316 GCF_054177405.1 Leptonychotes weddellii | reverse complement strand
TCCTGTGCCCTAACTAGCACTCTATAGTCACCCTGGGTGACGACCTCAAGACTGCAGTGTCAGGGCAAGTGCAGGGGCTCATCCACATCCATCCACATGCCCAAGGCAGCCAGATCTTCTGCTGGGCACTGAAAATGCCTAATGAATGGGTGAATGCAGGGATGGATGAATGACTGATGGATGGGTGGGTGGATGGATGAGTGATGGAGGGGGGATGGATGGGTGGATGGATGGATGGATGAGTGATGGAGGGGGATGATGGATGGATGGGTGGATGGATAGATGGATGGATGGATGAATGATGGAGGGAGATGAT
>NW_027724844.1:0-316 GCF_054177405.1 Leptonychotes weddellii | reverse complement strand
GCTGATGTGCTAAAGGCATATGGGCATGATCTCTGTTTGGGCTACATTTGTGTACTCTCCCTTGGTTACAGGCTTTACCCTGGGGATTCAGTCATGGAGCAAGGAGGACGTGGTGTGTGTGATCTAGTTGGGGTATGGAGAAGTATATAAACCAACTAGAAGACAAACTAGTGGTTTCCTTGGTGGTTCTTACTGATGCGGAGAACAGGGAAGGGACTAGAGCCTCCAGGGCAGTCTGGCTTGAAGTAGATGTTGAAGTAGCCCTTCAACATTGGCTTAATGGGACACAGGGATGGGGAGGGAGAAGAGGAGGGGG
>NW_027724843.1:0-316 GCF_054177405.1 Leptonychotes weddellii | reverse complement strand
TTTTTTTTTTTTAAAGATTTTATTTATTTATTTGAGATAGAGAGAATGAGAGACAGAGAGCATGAGAGGGAGGAGGGTCAGAGGGAGAAGCAGACTCCCTGCCGAGCAGGGAGCCCGATGCGGGACTCGATCCCGGGACTCCAGGATCATGACCTGAGCCGAAGGCAGTCGCTTAACCAACTGAGCCACCCAGGCGCCCCTAAAAATAAAGTCTTAAAAAAAAAAAGTGAATAGGGGCATCTGGGTGGCTCAGTCATTGAGTGTCTGCCTTTGGCTCGTGTCATGATCCCAGAGTCCTGGGATTGAGCCCCACCCC
>NW_027724842.1:0-316 GCF_054177405.1 Leptonychotes weddellii | reverse complement strand
GTGGTTGCCAGGGGCTGTAGGGGAGTCAGGACTGGTGAGTGACTGCTTCGTGGGTGTGGGGCTTCCTTTGGGGTGATGAAATGTTCTACAAGTAGATCGTGGTGATGGGTGCGTAACGTGAATGCATCAAAAGTTACTGAAGTGTACACTTTAAAATGGTGGATTTTATGTTATGTGGATTTTACCTCAATTTAGAAATGGCCTTTGATGTGAACACATTGTCACCTCCTGGTCATAAGATGGCTGCCATGGTACCGGGTGTCATGGTCACCTTCAAGGCAGTGCCAGTGAGCTCTCCTCCCATGAGAGTCCCTTG
>NW_027724841.1:0-316 GCF_054177405.1 Leptonychotes weddellii | reverse complement strand
GCTGAGCTAAATAAGTCAATCAGAGAAAGACAAGTATCATATAGTTTCACTCTTATGTGGAATATAAGAAACAGTGCAGAGGATCATCGGGGAAGGGAGGGAAAATGGAATGGAAAAAAATCAGAGAGGGAAACAAACCATGAGAGACTGTTAATTATAGGAAACAAACTGAGGGTTGCTGGAGTGGAGGTGTGTGGGGTGATGGGGTCATGGGGTGATGGGCATTAACGAGGGCACCAGAGGTGATGAGCACTGGGTGTTATGTGTAACTGATGAATTGTTGAACTGTACATATGAAACTAATGATGTATGGTAT
>NW_027724840.1:0-316 GCF_054177405.1 Leptonychotes weddellii | reverse complement strand
GTAACATTCTGTTTTCTAATTTTTTTTTTCCACCAGAGCTACAGCCTTAGAAGCACTCAGCTTGCCTTCCAAGTTTACTCCAGACAGCCCTGTTTTCTGCATCTGTTGCATACCATGGATCTGCACCCATTCTGTTTCCAATACCAGTACCCTCAAAGCCCACCACCCCCACACGAAGCCAATAGTACATATTTACGGCTTCTTCCGATGGCGGCACCCCTCCTCAGGGGGACCCAGGAAGTAGGAATATTGCTGCAGAAGAAAGCCTCCATGCTTTCACACTTAGCAGAAATCTGAAAATGACCCAAACTGGTAT